>NC_060169.1:9333705-9346863 GCF_021292245.1 Micropterus dolomieu | reverse complement strand
TGTCTTGCATTAGGAGGAACCCAGGGCCAAACGCACCAGCATATGGTCTCACAAGGGGTCTGAGGATCTCATCTCGGTACCTAATGGCAGTCAGGCTAACTCTAGCGAGCACATGGAGGGCTGTGCGGACCCCCAAAGAAATGCCACCCCACACCATTACTGACCCACCGCCAAACCGGTCATGCTGGAGGATGTTGCAGGCAGCAGAACGTTCTCCACGGCGTCTCCAGACTCTGTCACGTCTGTCACATGTGCTCAGTGTGAACCTGCTTTCATCTGTGAAGAGCACAGGGCGCCAGTGGCGAATTTGCCAATCTTGATGTTCTCTGGCAAATGCCAAACGTCCTGCACAGTGTTGGGCTGTAAGCACAACCCCCACCTGTGGACGTCGGGCCCTCATACCACCCTCATGGAGTCTGTTTCTGACCGTTTGAGCAGACACATGCACATTTGTGGCCTGCCGGAGGTCATTTTGCAGGGCTCTGGCAGTGCTCCTCCTTCCACAAAGGCAGAGGTAGCGGTCCTGCTGCTGGGTTGTTGCCCTCCTACGGCCTCCTCCACGTCTCCTGATGTACTGGCCTTTCTCCTGGTAGCGCCTCCATGCACTGGACACTACGCTGATAGACACAGCAAACATCTTGCCACAGCTCGCATTTATGTGCCATCCTGGATGAGCTGCACTACCTGAGCCACTTGTGTGGGTTGTAGACTCCGTCTCATGCTACCACTAGAGTGAAAGCACCGCCAGCATTCAAAAGTGACTAAAACATCAGCCAGGAAGCATAGGAACTGAGAAGTGGTCTGTGGTCACCAGCTGCAGAACCACTCCTTTATTGGGGGTGTCTTGCTAATTGCCTATAATTCCCACCTGTTTTCTATTCTATTTGCACAACAGCATGTGAAATTGATTGTCAATCAGTGTTGCTTCTTAGGTGGACAGTTTGATTTCACAGGAGTGTGACTGACTTGGAGTTACATTGTGTTGTTTAAGTGTTCCCTTTATTTTTTTGAGCAGTGTACCTCAATACAGTAGGCCTACATAGAAGATTCACAAAAATAACATCTGTTGAGCAAATGGTTTACTAGTTCAAATACTACATTTCAGAAAAACATATTTATTCAGTTGTGTCCATTCAAAAGTAAATGGACACATTTAACTTACTTTACCGGACTTGACTTTACCTCTTGGGCCACGGACCCACCATAGTCTCTCCAAATGCTGTGGGAAACACTGAGTAATAAGCACATTTTGATTTAATTTAAGCAGTCAGTGGTAAAAAAAAAAAATGGCAAAAATGTGAATGTACTTGTTCAGTATACTGCAAATTCTTTCATTATATTCAGTTTCGGCCAAGAATTTTCATTCCTATTTAGAAGTTGTCCTTTTTTGCTTCCAAGTCCACCTTCGTCACGTTCCAGCTGCCGGAGCTGACCATTCTAGTCAGTGCTTGTGATGCTTGAGAAGCAGCTCTCCGCAGAGAATTTGCAGCAAGTTTATCTTATTTTTGATGGAAGCCGCGTCAAGCTGCACAGAGGAGATCGAACCGGGAAGGAATTCAGACACAGAACGGCACAGAGAATCCAGTCAATTTTCAAAATTGAACACCCTGTGCAGACTCCCAATTATAAATCAACAATAAACACAGTTAAAACTGACCAAAACAAATCATTTAACTATGTAGCCTACTTAATCAGAAACACAAAAAGCAAGCACTAATTACAGTCAGTAAAATCAGGCAGGCAAAACGCTCTGATTCTGAAATGCTCCTTGTGGGATATGCAGCTGTGCAGACAATAGAGCAAAACTGTGTCACAGAGATCCGTTGCTGGTAAGCCTAGGAGAAGCACAAAAAGGAGAAATTTGCAACAAGCCAACAACGTGCTCCACCACTGAAACGAGAACAAAACCGTGGCACAGCAGTTGCACAACACAGCCGTACTTAGTTGACTTTGTAAGAAGAACTCTGTGTAAGAGTCAAAACTATGCAGCATCGCTGTCCAGTGAAAACCATGGATATTAAAATTTGCTGATTTTAAAACACTTTTTTTGTTCCTTTTTTATATGAACAATATCTTCCTTTCTTATGTGAGTAGTTCAACTGAATAAAGATTTCCCCTTTCAGATAGTTTCATCTGAATCATTTTATGGTCTGAAAAGGGTAAACCAATTGTACAAAAAAGAAGCAAAAAATAAACACAACTTTGTGCCAAAGACTTTAGTCTTCTTTTATTTCCTACCTGGGCAATCACTTTGTGAACCACTAAATTCCTTGTAGGGGTCCCGGCCCCCAGGTTGGAAACCACAGCTTAAGCTAAACAAACCAGTTAATAATGCAATGGATTATCTGAGAAATGCACAGTCATAAAGCTGAGGACACGGCTGTTTTCTGGGGTCATGAAAGGCTGGTGTTTTGGAGATACAGTATCTCACAAAAGTGAGTGAAAATGTCCAAGTTGGGCCCAAATTGTCAATATTGTGTGTGGCCACCATTATTTTCCAGCACTACCTTTACCCTCTTGGCATGGAGTTCACCAGAGCTTTACAGTAGGGGTGTGGAAAATAATTGATTTTTAGATGCATCACGATGCAGACTTGGACGATTGTGAATCTATTAACAAATGTCACTAATAGATTATCTAGAGGTTAATTGATAACGTAATGTTGACGGAACAAAAAAGGCGGAACTCGGAAATGCAGAAGTGCAACTGCGGACCGTCTGTGCGGTGCACACAACAGAGACGTGTGGTTCTCCATGTTTAGCACAGACAGGCAGCTATTGAGTGAGTGACTGCTGCTACTAAAATTTCACATGATCAATAAAGTCAACGCGTAACTCTAGTGTTGTAGTCAAGACCGCCCAAACTGAGATCAAGTCAAGACCAGAGTTTATCGAGACCAAGTCGAGACCAACACCGAAGGAGGGCAAGACAGAGTCAAGACCAAGACCAGTTCCCCACATTACATGACACAATAAAATGTGGACCAAGATCATAGTTACTTCTCAAATTGATCTGAAAGATCCACATTCCCATTAAAACACCCACATACAAACACTAAGAGCTGAAATAAATGTAAACATCTTTATTCAACACTCCTTTTCTGTGCTTACCATCACGGGGACAGTCGTTAACACATTTTTAATTAGGGTTATTGGCTGCATATGAAGGAATAAATTTTAAGTCCAATCAAAGTTAGGATGTTAACAAATCAGACAACGCAAAAGCAATTTATTGATATTCCCAAAGTTATGGTCTTGACTGGTCTTGAAATAAGACCGGTGTCGAGTACTCCAACACTACGTAACTCAGGTTAATGATTTTCACCCACACACTGTGCAGCGCTTAGCCAGTGTCCTCTGCTCATTCTTCAAATGACAGCTGCGTGACAGGCGGCAGTAGGTTACGGTAAAAACGAGCGGAGTAGAGGAAAACATGAGTGCTACGTTTCAGTCTGGCTGTAAATATACAGTGTAGGTCACAGCGTATCCGTTTTTTAAAGTCTGTCTTTTGTTTTCCAACTACTAGAAAGGCACAAATACTTTGCTTTAAAAGTATAAATTTATTGCTTTAAAATAATCAAACAGTGAGAAAAATACACTGCATCCTATTCGTTTTACAATCGCATCGTAGCCTCATAATCGTAATGAGGTACCTAGAAAGTCCCACCCTTGAGGTGATGTATCGTGATGCATCATGATGCGTCGAGGAATCGAATGGTGAGACCAGTGAAGATGCACACCCCTACTTCTTCCTCTTCCACTCCGCCATGACCACTGACAAAATCACTTCATTATTATTTACATCGTTTTCACAGGACAGCAACCACATAGTTTGTGTGGCAGGCTTGTGCGTCCGTGTAAGCAGCCCTTAAGAAAAATCATTTTGTGCTAAAGATCATAAATATCCTGTAATCAGCAAAACAAGGCATATCAAAATAATACGTCTGCATCGGAAACAAGTGTTGAACACATCAGATGGCAAAGTGGTGCAAGGGGTGGAGGTGGAGCTTAGAGAGAATAAACAGAGCTTGCAGACGTTGTAATGAGAATTTGCTCCATTTGGCAGTAGCCCGCAGCAAAGGTCTCCCATCTGTTTCTTATTGGAAGGGGAGACAACAGTTTGGAGGGGGAAAGGATGAAAAGGGAAATGCAAGAATGAACAGACCACAGTGACATCTTATGGCAGCAGCTGATAACACAGGGGAAGATGTGGATGCACATACAGACCTCAGTTCATATTAAAAAGAATCAACTGATAAACCAATTCTTTAGTGATACAGGAACACATTAATTCATTAATTTGCATTTAGTTTCAGCTTTGTGTGTTACTTTAAACGGGCAATTAAAGTGGAATGAGTCCCTGAGATCCTAACACTACAGAACCTGTAGAATCTGCAGGTATTTTCAAGTGAAGTGGAGGTGGACAGATATACATCTATGTGAAAGAGAGACTTCAACTTTCCTCGTTTCTCAAGAAAACACACCACAAAGAGATTAAAAAGGTGCTGACAGCTACCTCTCCTTTGTCTTTCGTTTTCATGTACATGGTCACTCCTTGTCTTCAGGCAGACAGCGGGCGGCAGCTTTCTCACAGCAAAGCATCCAACATCACCTTCAGGCTGACCTCAATCGCAAAACTAATTTAAAATTAAAAGAGAAAGCAATGACATAAAAGACAAAAGACTTGAATCTCATAAAAATTCAGGCTTGCCACATTTTTAGCTTACATATATGTATATTGCCATCAGAAAATCAGACAATAACTTACTTTCTACTTTAGAGTAGGGTCAGCCCAACAGACATTGCCATCAGGCTGACAATCATCGACCACAGAGCCCTCTACCCAAAAACTGTAAGACTAGTATTTTAAAATATTTTTTATAATCATATGATCTGCTTAAGCACAGTGTTGACTGTTACTTCCATACCGTAGTCAGGAAGCACAGGGAAGACTTTGGTTTTCTCCACGGCCTATAAGTCACAAGCTACTAGTCAACTTCCCTGGTAACCTTTCTAGAGCTGCAACAATTAGTTGATTAATCGATTCGTTTTCAACTATTAAATTAATTGACAACTATTTTGAGAATCGATTAATTGCTTTGAATACTTTTTTAAAAGTTACAAACGTCCAAATTCTGAAAATGGTTTCTTTGCTCCTCTATGACATTTGAAGACATTTTAGGATGTCACCATGGGCTTTGTCAACACAAACATTTTTCACGATTTTCTGGACCAAACAACTAATTGATTATTTGAGAAAATAATCGACAGATCAATCAAAAATGAAAATACTCCTTAGTTGCTGCAATAAACCTTTCCCTGTACTCTGATTGCCAAGCCACCGTCTCATTCTCTCTTACTCGCTAAGTTACATACTGGCTACGCACTGCCCTATTCCTCATTAAGGAGCCACACTACTCTTAGAGAAAAAAAAATAAGGAAAGACAGGGTCAGTAGGTGAGGATGGTTTCAAATGTGCAAAAAATATATAAGAAATATATACATATATGCCAATTCCATACACATCGCCCAACCCTACTTTAGATTCTAATATTGTAATTATCACAGGACATAGAATAGTCTGAGCTTTGTCCTTGTGTCCGCCTTTTCAAAAGAACATGGGAGTTGGCTGACAGTGACAAAAGATTTGTTTGCATATCAAGTGACGGTCGTTTGTGCAGGAAGATTAAACAGTAAGGTCAATGTTGAACCTGTAAAAGCACTCCACAAGCAATGGCATAGCAGTTATTATTAATGTGTGTGTTTAAACTAGGTACACACACTCATGTTTAGTGTGTGTGTGTGTGTGTGAGGGGTGTGAGAGGCTTTTAGCAAAATCAACAGGCAAAGCAGGTAAACAGGCTCAACAGTGGCTATCACCTGTGGAGGATGTTATAGCTTTACCTAGCACACAAGCCCTGCCTTTAACTTTCAAACTGTGAAAGCAAGATATAAGATTTTTGCAGGCCAAATACAAATTTTTTACATTGCTATTTTTTTAGATCACAAACAGTGATGTCAAATCTGCATGTGGGGAAGACACCTTCACCAGATGGCGCTGAGTATAGCTGCCTCGTTGTTAGGTGTGCTTTGTAAATATTATTTCATATCATGCACAAACCTAGCACATTGCACATATTTGTTGTTAATTGTTAACCTTTGTTGTTGTATATTTTTATATTGTCTATTTATATATTTATGTACACAATATTCTCTTCCGTTGCAATACATTTGCACAACACAAACCCAGAATAATGCACATGTAAATATCTGCGACGACGTTCCTTCTCTGCAAATAGTTCTATTTTTCTTTCCTCTATTCTTTTTATTCTTCTTATATAACTTGCATTGTTTATTCCATATTTATATATTTCTACATTTATTTATGTCAACTGTATGTTTGTCTACGTGTAGCACCTTATCACCAAAGCAAATTCCTTGTATGTGTAAAAGCCTACTTGGCAATAAAGCTCCTTCTGATTCTGATCTCTGCTCACACAGAAACATAAGAGATTTTCTTTATTGTTACAACATGACTGGCTGCAGTCAGACTGTTTTGTTAGGTATCATGCTATCAAAAAAAATTTTGCAGTGACAACACAGACAACTGTTACAAATATACAGTGTATGCATTTGTGCATAGACACAAATGCTTATGTACTGCTGTTTCTGATTCATAAACACTGCTCCCTTCAATATCAGTAAATGCTTGTAACAAAATCACTCCATGATTTTTTAGGTCAGTAAGAAAAACTACACCAACAACTATTACCGACTGTAACTCATCATTCTGAAGCCTTCTGTGCTAAAAATTACATTTATATTCTTATAATTTGCAACAGTAAAAAGTAAAAAAGTTATTTCCCCTACAGTTTCACTGCTGGGAATTAAAGCACTAGCATTTTAATGGTTATTTAGGCAACTCAAAGTGCTTGGGGAAGAGCATAACCTGAGTTAACTAATGAAAAAGTCAATAGTGGCACGACACCGGATATGTTCACTTTTTCTATAACCAAAAGCACAATCTTTCCCTAATCTGAACCAGAGCAAACTCCGTCTATGGTGTCTTGGCTACCTCCCTGCTACTTCTGTGTGGTACACTGTACCTTTCTTTCCAGTGAATGTAATCCAGGAGCAATTATGTTTCCTCTAAAATATATGTAGGCAAAAACAATTTAGCCTAGTAGTCCTTTCTCCCACATCCATTGTTTAAACAGTAGCTGTAAATAATGTCATGTGGACATTCACTCAACAAGGTAAAGTCTAAGGCAACAGTACAACTGAGGTGCGACCTGAAAAATGGGGGGGGAAGGGAACCCAGTACAGCTTCAAACCACATTGTTTACTCGGCGCGCGCACACACACACACACACACACACACACACACGGCTGTACCAACATTGTTTGCTGACCAGGGAGGAGACATAGGGGTAGGTGGAAAGAGTGTTGTTGTGGATGTGGGCTGTCATATATATTCTAAGACAATGGTGGCAGAGTGTGTAATTTTAAAAGCCTAGGGGTTAAATCAATTTATTGAGCCGTGACAGCCGTTTTTATAAAGGGGCAAAAAAATGCCTTTGTTAAATACACACACAATGGAAACTGATAGCAGTATCTAACACCCTGGCCAGATTTATGGTCATATATCACTACTGTATAAAGCTAAAAAGTCAACAAAAAAAACCCTTGTCTGAATGTCCCTTATAAGTACAAAACAATAGAGTACCTATCAGCCAAAGCTACCTAATTCAACCTCACCTTTGTGTTGATGTAAGACAAAGCTAAAGCACAATACAAAATGATTGATAAAGAAAAGCTTTCACTCCCTGTACAATTATTCAAATAAAAAAAATAACCCTGCAATAAACAACACAGGGTCTGCATTGGTCTGGACATGTTTCTACAGGTACCAGTGGGAAGATGAAATAAATGAAAATACCATCCAAAAACTTAAAGAAAGACTTCACAAAGGAAAAGTTATCAACGCATCAATAGTTTTTATCCTGTGTTGCTATGACTGCAAAGTAAACAGCAGAATTATGCGGTACACATTAGAAAGTAATCTCCCAGGAATGTGCTCTTGCATGTACTTTATTGGCCATCATTCAAAGATATCGCTGCATTGTGTTGCAGCAAAAGTTGAGCCTGGTTCAACATCTTTGCAGAAGCCCCTTGTGTCAGCACCCCACTGTGCTAAACGCAGCCATACAGTTCACCAAGCATGACCAACAATCAAGCAAATCTGAATGTGACCCATGGCTCCACCAGGAGATTAAAGAAATGTGCGCATGCCTCCTGGCTGTTTGACACCCTGTGTGTAAATGACTCACCTAGTAATCAAGGGTTTCTTGCCCCAATGGCAATGGGTCTTAAAACACTTATCTGACTCAAAGCAAGGTCATTGGTAGAATGTGCATGCACATTTAACAACCATTTTTGTACCACAATATGCCATTATGATTGCAACATATCTAAATAGGTTGAAGGCCAGTTATGATAACTATTTTTGAATCAAACAACATTTTCTGGGCCCTTTGCAAATGCTTAAACACCTAAAAATAGTTATCAGCTATAGCTGAGTAAGATTCAGAATTAGTACTTTCCAATCTAAAGCCAAATGAAGCAGTCTTATATAGTACAAACACTACAGCCATAGAGTCAGTTTGAGTTGTCTGTGTCCATTAAGCTCCTATAACATAGTTAGCTAGTTCTGATACCACAGTTCTAAATCAATATAAGGTAAAGTAAACTGCAGGTGATTGATTGTAGCGAATATTAAGCTATGTTACAAATGGCCCTGTTTTCCTGAGCATACTGTATCTTTCTGTAACGTTACTCACCTGGTTTATCGTCTTCAGTAACATCAGCGGGGACAGGTGCTTCAGTCTGTGGTAGATTCTGAGGGCAACGTGTTTCATTGTTTATGTTACTTTGCTCAAAGTAACAGACAGATAATAATCTCATATGAATTCATGAAGTGTTACATTCATCCAGTCCTAGCCACATTTTAATGCCTGTGCCCTTCATTCGTCACAAAAAAGTAACGTAGAAATTGCTGAGGTCTCAATTCTGTCTGTCAAATTAGTAGTGGAGGGCACTAAGTTACTAATTAGTATTTTATTCTTAAGAATGTGCACTCAATGTCCTCAAAGCACTGTAACCTGTTACTCGAGCTGCAACAATCACGGCTAGTTAGTTAGCTTGCTAAATAATCAATGAGTGACCTGACGTTACCCGTAAAGTTACACCCACCAAGTTAGCTAACGTTGTCTTGAAGCAGCCAACCGTTAATTTTACATTTACAAGCTCACCTTTTCTCCGACAGAAATGTGTCATTTGCTGCTCCACGGTAATTTTTCCTTTCTTTCTTCCTAACGTATTATCTTTTGTAACCTAACTTTACTTTCAAGAGAATAAATTAAAGAAATTAGTCGCGTTAGCCATGACCCTAATCAAAATAGTGCAGGTGCGGACTAAACCATTTGCGTCGGAACGAGGGGGTCGGGGAACCTCCACATTTGGGGCCCATGAAAATTGAGGATTGCGGTTTAAATCAAAATAAATCTACACTTCCTTCACAACCTGAATTTTGTCCAACCATAGCTGTGATACACCAGTTGTACAGAAGTGAGAAGTGCTCATATCAAATTCAAAGGCAACTTAAGAGCATTTTGTTGTGCAGCTGGAAACAAAACTCCTTGCCATAGTTCCCAAATTCATTCAAAGTAAGTGACCTTAGAATCAAATTTATCAAATAAAAGTTAAAATAATACAAACTGATAGCCATACAATAACTGTATCCTTAAATAGATTTCTGTGTTTCTGTATCAGATACAGATATCATTAATACCTTGAAATGGGAATTTACACTGGGGAAAAATACTTCCATCTATTCAATCAACGCCATATCAAAGTCAAATAATGCTACAGGTCTTCTGTCTTGCAATTTAGATTTTTCTAAATAACTGTATGTAATTTAATGACCTTAAAGCAGAGCTGATTCTTGGTGCACAATAATAAAAAAAATGTGTCCAGTCCTATCAAAGTGGCTTTATATCCTACAGTTAGGCCATCATGCAGAAAATCCATCCGATTATTAAAGTCAACTGGTTGCAGTTATTTCCACTGATGTGACAGAAAATCAAAAGGCATACCGAGTATCACTCATATAGCCTCTTGTTTTTCCATCACATGCATATTTAGCCTCTCACACCACAACCTTTCCTGAACAGTATGCTTGTTTTTCCACCTTTTTGTTTACTTGTACATGAACACATCTTTGTGTGTGTACACAGACCAACAAACCCACCATGCACTCTGTATCCACAAATTTGTGGCACAATGGAAAGAAAATTACTCTGAAAGTAAAAGCCTCAAACATCAAATACGCTGTTTGTAATCTCTCACTTTCACACTCAGCAGTACACAAAGAGGTGACCGATCTAACATAATGCACCAAAGCAAACACAAAGTCCACAGTGGATAAGAGGAGCTGTGTTTAAGCAGCCATTAGCAAGTGTTTGAGTTATAGAAGCCATTTAGTAAAGCAGTGCTGTCATGTGGTATTTGCTCCGACACTGCTTAAAGGCTGGCTAGTTAAACAGGCAGGGAGGGAAGGGTCAATATTTTCACAGGCAGGCCCGGAGATACCAGGGTTGAGATTGGCTGTTAGCCGTTTCCCACATTATTACCACTTCCAACCACTGCTCAAAAGAGTTGGGCCACAAGACAGGATGGACATCCTGTGGACAACAGAAATCACCACAGGATAAATGACTAACTATGATTTGGCCATTTTGGGCAAGAAGTAATACACTGGCCTCGTCACCAACTTTCCTTTAATTGTAGTTTTTATAGTGGTATGGCAAAAGTGCTGTTAAGATCCTGTGAGCCAAGGATAAATACTGTAATGTACAGTACTGTCAGCTGGGGAATGGAGATATTAGAATATAGTATTTCATTTTTAGGTATTAATTAGTTTTATTTGGTTAAAAAATTGGGTCAACAATAATTTACAATACATTCATAGCATGGTATAGATTAAAACACAATGCCATTACAAAATACAGTAAGCCCAGAAAATATACATATAATAATACAATATTATCAATTCAGTATTTATTCACCCACCCTTGCAATTTTGGTATTCTTGCTTACAATTTACAAGTTAAGTTAAGTTTTGACTTATATATATAAAAAGACATTGTATATTGTTGTTTATATACCAGTATGCATTTGTATGTGTAAATACAGTTGGCCAGTAAAGCTGATTCTGATTTAGGACACATTTTGGTTACTCAACCTACAGATTACAACAGAAACAGAAAATCCCAGTATCACTGGAACATATTGTACAATCTCCCATAACAAAATGGCCTTTTTTATACAACCTTAAAAGTCCCATAAAATGTGCATATAGGGAAAAACTACCAACAAGAATACACCAGGCATTTATTATTTCAAATAAGAGACTTAAGGCCCCTATGAAATGTCACCTTTCAAAACTGAGCAGGCAGTGTATGACTTCATGTTCAGTGGCCTCTAAATAGAAAAAAAAACAAAAACGACAGCAGCTCATATTTGATCAACCAGCTCCAGTAACCTAATTGCCTTCCACAGTCAATTAGCCAAGTGCACATTGCCCGTTACCACGCACACTTTTCAGCTTAATTTGCTGTAAAGTGAAAATGCAGCAATTTCAACCGTAGGGAGACATTAATGACAGCTCATCATCCAGGCAGAAAAGTAGTTCAGCAAATCAGTGACCCCATCATCCTGGATGTCCAGGCATTCACTGTGAAATGATACCAATGAGGCAGAAGGGCATTCTGGGAAGCACAAGCTGTCTAAAATCAGTGGCAGTGACTGAGTAGGCTGCATTACACATCCATCAACGGATGACTGTCAAACTCATTTCAGGTCTGGAAAGGAAATTATAGAAAGAAAAGCCAGCTTCCATAAATACCACATCAGATTTAGCCTGAAGATGCATGCCAGATAGGGAATTTGATGCAAACCTGAAACATATATTGCTCAATGATCTATGTTGAGAAGTGTGCTTTCTAAAGGTATTTAGTTCCACCTGCTGTTCACATTGTAAACTACACATCCACAACTCCTCTGCTGACAGTGCATGGCCAGACAGTGGATTTCACATAACAATGTTAATAAACTCACTGCATACATTTGTACCGCTCCTTTCAGCACATTATTAATAAAAGCTGCAAACAATCTAGCAACTTAACTGTTGAATGTGAAGTTTCTGCTTACTCCGAGCACTCGGGCTACAGCGCTTTACACTGGCAAAAATTAGCCTTTGTAAAACTAAAGCATAACAACACTAAAAAGAAATACTATTATAGGAGAAAAGGATGAAATAATTGTCACTACTCTAAAGATTTTATTGCTCAGAATCAGCACTTTGTACTGGATAGAGATTGACAGCTCCCAGATATTGGTGGAATTTTACATAACCACAGAGCAAGCGAAAATCCAGTCCACAGGACTTCAGTAGTGGTGAAAAAAATCTACATACAGACTGGCTAGTGTACACTCACCTAAAGGATTATTAGGAACACCTGTTCAATTTCTCATTAATGCAATTATTTAATCAACCAATCACATGGCAGTTGCTTCAATGCATTTAGGGGTGTGGTCCTGGTCAAGACAATCTCCTGAACTCCAAACTGAATGTCAGAATGAGAAAGAAAGGTGATTTAAGCAATTTTGAGCGTGGCATGGTTGTTGGTGCCAGACGGGCCGGTCTGAGTATTTCACAATCTGCTCAGTTACTGGGATTTTCACGCACAACCATTTCTAGGGTTTACAAAGAATGGTGTGAAAAGGGAAAAACATCCAGTATGCGGCAGTCCTGTGGGCGAAAATGCCTTGTTGATGCTAGAGGTCAGAGGAGAAAGGGCCGACTGATTCAAGCTGATAGAAGAGCAACTTTGACTGAAATAACCACTCGTTACAACCGAGGTATGCAGCAAAGCATTTGTGAAGCCAAAACACGCACAACCTTGAGGCGGATGGGCTACAACAGCAGAAGACCCCACCGGGTACCACTCATCTCCACTACAAATAGGAAAAAGAGGCTACAATTTGCAAGAGCTCAACCAAAATTGGACAGTTGAAGACTGGAAAAATGTTGCCTGGT
>NC_060169.1:9305099-9333605 GCF_021292245.1 Micropterus dolomieu | reverse complement strand
GAAGACTGGAAAAATGTTGCCTGGTCTGATGAGTCTCGATTTCTGTTGAGACATTCAGATGGTAGAGTCAGAATTTGGCATAAACAGAATGAGAACATGGATCCATCATGCCTTGTTACCACTGTGCAGGCTGGTGGTGGTGGTGTAATGGTGTGGGAGATGTTTTCTTGGTACACTTTAGGCCCCTTAGTGCCAATTGGGCATCGTTTAAATGCCACGGCCTACCTGAGCATTGTTTCTGACCATGTCCATCCTTTTATGGCCACCATGTACCCATCCTCTGATGGCTACTTCCAGCAGGATAATGCACCATGTCACAAAGCTCGAATCATTTCAAATTGGTTTCTTGAACATGACAATGAGTTCACTGTACTAAAATGGCCCCCACAGTCACCAGATCTCAACCCAATAGAGCATCTTTGGGATGTGGTGGAACGGGAGCTTCGTGCCCTGGATGTGCATCCCACAAATCTCCATCAACTGCAAGATGCTATCCTATCAATATGGGCCAACATTTCTAAAGAATGCTTTCAGCACCTTGTTGAATCAATGCCACCTAGAATTAAGGCAGTTCTGAAGGCGAAAGGGGGTCAAACACAGTATTAGTATGGTGTTCTTAATAATACTTTAGGTGAGTGTATACCTCAACCTGGTGTGTGTAGTTTGGTTTGACATTTCTCACCTCCTGACAGGCCAAAACTGTTGCACAAACAAGCATTAAGTGTCCACTTGTCAGCAAGGCAAACTGTGTGCATAGCCTTAAAGTGAGCTTTTGACTAGGTTGAGTGGGTCATTGTGGCTTTGACATGTCGGAGGAAATGTGTTTGACCTCTAGTCTAGCCTCTAGTCTCTCTCTCTCTCTAGAAGATTAATTAAATAAATTTCAAGCACTTCCACAGGAAACGGTTTAATTTTTTCATGAGGTAAAGCAGTCATCTGGTTATCGGAAGGTTGCTGGTTCAGTATCCGGGTCCTCCAGAGTGTCGAGGTGTTCTTCACTAAACCCCTTAGCACCTTGAATGACAGCCTCACTCAGTGTATGCATGTGTGTCAATGGGTGAATGTTAGCATGTTTTGCAAAGTGCTTAGATAGAAAAGTACTTTACAAATACAGTACAATAACCCCAGAATTCGGATTCTATAATGCGAGTGATTCGAAAAATACCTTTTCTCCCCGTTTAGTCAAATTCCCATAAACAAAATTCAACCAACTAAATACATAGCATTTACTTATTTTGTCTTGTTTTCTTCTACTCTGATCAAATAAGGAGAACCATTGATTACTTAATTCAAAGTCTTTTGGATATCCTCCTGAGACCCAGAAGAATTTTTTTTTTTAATTTTTAAAAATTTTTTCATTTACATAATTCCAGTAATTGAGATGTAAGAAACATGTCACAAAGATTCTTTTTCCTCAAAAAACATAAATATATTTTTTCAAAAATGTTCAATCACGTGTCCTTTGTAAGGGACATCAGGTTTAATTTGATGCAAAACAATACATTGTAAGCCATACATTTGCTTTCCATTTCTATTAGTTATCTTATAAGTAACAATATAAAACTAATTTAAAACATTCATCATAGAAAAGTCATATTTAATTTTAATAAACCTTTTTTTTAATGAAAAAAATATTACTACCTTTAAAAACATTTTGCTCAATGGCTGAATATCAGAAAGAAGTACTCATAGAATGTGATGAACACATCATGCATGGTGCATTAGAAAGCAATTCTTGGTGTTTGAGACACAGAGAAACATGTTGCACTTCACAAAGATCTTCCTATTTCAGTCTTCTCTCCTGCACCTCAATATTAGACGATTAATACCAAAAATCTGGAAAATCAGTGGAACCAAGTCCCACCATCCTCTACAAAGGATATGGACATAAAAGTGTGTTTTAAAAGGCTTAAAATTAACATACACCTCTAAAATCTAAGTAATAATATAGTTAAGGCTTTCATACATAAAAAGCAAAAGCATCAACAAAACAAACGTATAAAAGGGCCCTAGAAGCTGGTTGGTGTGATTCCTGCCATTTTGAAAAGACAGAACTTTTAATCTGTTGGCCACACGTGAGGCCACATTACCAGATGAACTTTGATTGCTACGATCTCCACAACAAGGAGCCAGCTTTAAAGTCTACTCCACCTCTAGAGGACCGGCCACTGTCAGAATCCACAGCAGATGTGAGGAGAGTCCTCCTGAGAGTAAATCTGAGTAAATCAGCTGGGCCTGATAACATTCCTGGCCGTGTACCAAAAACCTGTGCCAACCTGTGTACCTGTGCAATATCAGTAAGCTGATATTATTACTGACATTTTCAACATCTCACTATTTCAGGAGGGGGTTCCCACCTGCTTCAAGACAGCCACCATCGTTCCTGTACGTAAAAAGTCTGCAGTGTCTAGTCTGAACGACTACTGCCCTGTAGCACTCACCCCCATTCTGATTAAGTGCTTTGAAAAACTGATTCTTCAGCACATAAAGAACAACATCCCAGCCAGCCTGAACCCTCCACAGTTTGCTTTCAGAACCAACAGATCCACAGATACAATCCCTCACACACCTTGAGAAAAACACCACCTACATCAGAATGCTGTTTGTGGATTTCAGCTTAGCATTCAACACAATCTCCAATTGAAACTGATCAGCTAACTCAGCACTCTGGGTTTAAATACAACACTCTGCAACTGGATACTGGACTTCCTCACAAACAGACCCCAGTCAGTTCGGGTGATTAAAACACCTCCTCCACTCAAGTGCTCAACACTGGACCCCCCAGGGCTGTGTGCTCAGTCCCCTCCTGGTCACCCACGACTACATCTCCTGACATGGAGAGAACTCTGTTGTGAAGTTTGCGGACGGCACCACCATCACTGGCCGGATTTCAAATAACGATGACACTTCATATCATGAGGAAATCTTGCAGAGTGGTGCTCAGAGAACAACCTACTGCTAAACGTCAGCAAAACAAATGAGCTGATCGTTGATTTCAGGAAGAAGGAGATAAAGACACACACTCCTGTCTACATCAGTGGTGCTGAGGTAGAGCAGGTGAAGTTTCAGATCAGAGAACCTGACATGGTCATCTCACATCTCCACGCTGGTGAAGAAAGCTCAGAAATGACTGTAGGTCTTGAAGAAGCTTAAGAAGGCCAAATTCCCACACCAAGTTCTTCTCAGCTTTTACAGAGGAGCAATAGAAAGCATCCTGACTGGAAACATCATAAACTGGCATGGGATGTGCACGGCCCAAGACTGGAGGGCCCTGCAGCGGGTGATTAAAACTGCTCAGAAGATCATTGGTACCCATCTCCCGAGCAACAGTGATATCGGTGAGGTGAGGTGCCTACGCAGAGCCCAAAGGATACTGAAGGACAGTACCCACCCCACCCACAGCCTGTTCACCCTGCTGCCTTCTGGGAAGAGATATGGAATTTTCAGCTGCCTTACCATCAGACTGCAGAGCAGTTTTTTCCCCCAAGCTATCAGACTCTTAAACTCAGTCATCCTCACACTGCTCTATTGATCATTGAATATTGTTTATTTCTGTTTACCATTTTTATAATGATTAATGTATAATAATGATAATTAATGTATATTGTCTACTATGTAGCAGAAGGGAGTTACTAAGCGCAGTTTCATTATATAACCTGTTATATTGTGTATATGTGTTTGTCAGATGTTACTATGGTATACTGAAGTATGATCGCAAGCATTTCATTTCAAGTGTCAAAAGCTTTTATTGACAATTACATTCAGTTTATGCAAAGAGTCAATATTTGCAGTGTTTACCCTTCCTTTTCAAGACCTCTGCAATTCGCCCTGGCATGCTGTCAATTAACTTATGGGCCACATCCTGACTAATGGCAGCCCATTCTTGCATAATCAATTCTCAAAGTTCAACAGAATTTGTGGTTTTTTGCTTGTCCACTCGCCTCTTGAAGAATGACCACAAGTTCTCAATGGGATTAAGGTCTGGGGAGTTTTCTGGCCATGGACCCAATTTCAATGTTTTGTTCCCTGAGCCACTTAGTTATCACTTTAGCCTTATGGCAAGGTGCTCCATCATGCTGGAAAAGGCATTGTTTGTCACCAAACTGTTTTTGGATGGTTGGGAGAAGTTGCTCTTGGAGGATGTTTTGGTACCATTCTTTATTCATGGCTGTTTTAGGCAAAATTGTGAGTGAGCCCACTCCCTTGGCTGAGAAGTAACCCCACACATGGTCTCAGGGTGCTTTACTGTTGGCATGACACAGGACAGATTAGTAGTGCTCACCACGTCTTCTCCGCACAAGCTTTTTTTCCCCCCAGATGTCCCAATCGGGAAGGGGATTCATCTGAGAAAATGACTTTACCCCAGTCCTCAGCAGTCCAATCCCTGTACCTTTTGCAAAATAATAATCTGTCCCTGATGTTTTTCCTGGAGAGAAGGAGCTTCTTGCCACCAGGCCATCCTCCATAAGTCTTCACCTCACTGTGCGTGAAGATGCGCTTACACCTGCCTGCAGCCATTCCTGAGCTCTGCAGTGGTGGTGCCCCAATCCCGCAGCTGAATCAACTTTAGGAGACGGTCCTGGCGCTTGCTGGACTTTCTTTGATGCCCTGAAGCCTTCTTCATAACAAATGAACCTCTCTCCCTGAAGTTTTTGATGATCCGATAAATGGTTGATTTAGGTGCAATCTTACTAGCAGCAATATCGTTGCCTGTGAATCCCTTTTTGTGCAAAGCAATGATGACAGCACGTGTCTCTTTGCAGGTAACCATGGTTAACAGAGGAAGAACAATGATTTCAAGCACCACCCTCCTTTTAAAGCTTCCTGTATGTTATTCTAACTCAACCAGCACGACAGAGTGATCTCAAGCCTGGTCCTCGTTAACACTCTCACCTGTGCTAATGAATCACTGACATGATGTCAGCTGGTCCTTTAGTGGCAGGGCTAAAATGCAGTGGAAATGTTTTTTTAAGATTAAGTTAATTTTTATTGAAAGGAGGGACTTTGCAATTAATTGCAATTCATCTGATCACTCTAAATAACATTCTGGAGTATTTGTAAATTTCCATCATAAACACTAAGGCAGCAGACTTTGTAAATATTAATATTTGTGTCATTCTCAAAACTTTTGACCACAACTGTACACCCCCATCTGTTTGACATCACCAGAAAGCCCAGGATGTACTCTACACAGTACATTAGGACTCAAACAGGGTACATGTATGGTGCTTAAATAGAGCCCTCAGTGCCACTTCCGCCATAGAGGACATAAATGAATTGTCGGGTCTCAGGAGGATATGTTCAAGCCCTTAAAGATAAGCGACTTTAAATCCTCCAGTCTTTGTGGATTATAAAATCATTATGACGAGACCTAGTGTTCAAACTAATTTAATGTCACCAAAAGAGCAGTGTGCTACACTTCTTAAGAGTTGTTTCAATAAACAGGAGGTAAAAAGCATACTTATTTACAGTTAGTCAGAGAGTGATTTCAACAAACCTACTTAACAGCTTACTTCCTGTGCTCTATTTTTGTAATCAGCCATATGTTCAATGACACTATCAAGTAGATAGATAAATACTTTATTTATCCCTCAAGAGTAAGTAACAAAAGTGACAAAAAAATTTAAATTTTCCGTTGTTCTAAAGCTTATTCTATTACTTGGGTAAAAGGCAGTAAAAAGATTAGGTAAAAAAACGTTACACTTATCACTGAATATTAATATGTGCATGTCTTTTTAAGAAGTAATAATTCCTGCATTCAAAAAAAGGAAAAAGCACACTAGTCCAGCAAATTACAACTGAAATACATTGTTTAATCAATGTCAATTTGCCTATAGCTATGATTAAATTATAATTGCACCCTAATCATTTGTAATAAGATCAGATATAATAGAAAAATTCTCTGACACTCAAAAAGATGCATAGTTCCACATTTCGGTCCCCTCACTGTTCTGTTCAAAATCTTTTGTGTTTTCAAGAAGTAAAAAGTTCTCTCATATGTACAGCAACTTAGGGCTTTCTGCGTCTGGAAGAAAGAAAACAAAAAAGTACGAACCTTAAAAAAAGAGAAGCTATTTTTACATCCAAGGCAACAGCTCCAACATTGTCATCTATATAACATAGTAAACAGTACATGCACACATTAACACAAACGCACACACATGCATTCATTTGCTTACTTTTGATACCCATAGCTTGTATTTGTCACCGGCGCCTAATGGGAGGAAAATGTTGAAAAGGGTTGACACAGTTAGGTTAACTGAGGTAACACCTCAAATTATCCAATTCATATTAAATTAAGACATTTTTTCAAATAATTGGGTAACGAGACATAATTGATACCTGAAGAATATTATTAAGTATTTTTTGCACACTAAAATGACTAGAAGGCATAGTTTAACAGTCATTTTGTATATTTTTAAATTTAATTAAGAGCTTACCCTGTTCTCTATGTCCTCCATTTCAGCTGGTCCTTCTGCAGACCCAGATCGCCTTTTGCGACTGAAACAAAAAGGGGCTTTGTCAGTTCTTTGGACAACACATATGAAGGATTTGCCCAACTTGAACTCCATTTTTCAAATAACTCCCAATTGATGTTACTGGAATTTGCGGACATTTATCATATAAGAGATAGTGGCTGGATTAATTTGTAACTCTCTGAAATCTCTGCAGGTGTTAACATGAACTAAATGACAACTATCGTGGCCGTTTTCAATGAGAAAGTCCAAGGCCACTATTCTGCAAGAAGTCCATCCCAGCCTGACGCGTGTCCACCCATGTGTGTCCCAATATACACACCCCAGGAGTACCCAATGTACCCAAAAATCCTAAAGAGTCAAGCAAAGGTTTGAGTGTACCTTTTTAATTCAGAGTATACAAAAGGCTTGGTCCATTACCAGCCCAGTACAGTCCACCAAGTTACTCAAAAACATTTTGCGTAACACGGTCAAAAACTTGTTACAATACAGGGCTCTTGCAGATCTCTCGTCAATTCTCCCGTGTTACTTTTTTCCTACTGCCCATGCGCAGTGAAATTACTCACCCACCCAATCAACAGTTCCAAAAACACAATTTCAAAAACAAAAACAACTTCTGCATGACCCATGAACATATAGCATGTGTTTAACAACAATTTAGCAAATCAGCATATATGCCAAAATGGCTCTTACAACAACTGACCTGTCATTAAGAAATTTTTTTGCTCGCAAAAATGTTCTACCAAGCGCATCATAAGAAAACTACTACACAGCCCTGCTAAAAGACACTATACTGGCTCTGTTGCAGAGGTATCTTGCTGCAGAGACTTTAAGGGTGTGGAGCCTAAATAAAATGTTTATACTAATTTATTGACAAACAAAAAAACAAGTTACTTTTAACTTTACCTTTCAAGATTATTGTTGGACCTGAAATCCTGACATGGTGCACAAATATATCAAAACTACGTGTATGGAGCATTTAGTAACAGTATTATTTTATGTTACTGTCTCATAGCTAATGTCATACTGCTCTGTACACATACATATCACAACCTGTATTACTTGGGCAAATACTGTACCTTGATGATGTTGGGCACTCTTGTTTTAGTGTCTCAATGTCGGTGAACTGCACAGCTTGTCCTCCGCCTCTGGTCTTAAAAACATTGCCCTGAGGAAGTGAAAAAAACAAAACAAAAAAAACCTCACAAATGTCCAAACGAGAATACAGGAAGAAACACATACTTACAATCAACAGTGAAAAAGGTAGCACTGTCCCATAAATATCTGAAACAGGATTGCAATGTGAAATCTAACAGATGTGATTAAATCAAAATCAAGTTCATGCAAGATTTAAAATCATCAGAAGTCTAAAATTAAGCAATTATGTAATTTTACCTTGATCAATTTGGTCTCGATCTCCCCGTCTGAGGCAAGCTCTTGATGTCTAAGCACATACTTGTGGCATTTAGACAGAGCTTTCTCGTTCGGGGTCGACACCTTGATTGCATTGGGTATGATTGGCTGCATGACCGTGTCTAGGTCCAAATTAGAAGGTGGTTTGTGGTCTACCCATTTCTCCCCACCCGCAGAACGTGAGCGTCTGTGCGTTGGACGAACTGGAGGGGCCGTCTGGTGATCCCAGTGCGAGAAAGACAAACCAGGAAGTTACCCACATGTGACACCAGCAGGGACCATTAAATGTTTGGTGGGGTTAGTAGTGATGGTCGATCATTAGAAAGTGTTAGGTTGTATATTGAAAATAAATGTACTATTGGAAGTTCAAGAAGGACAGGGCATATCCCTTTGGATATAATTTTTTACATTTTGGGTGGGTGGTGGTGGTGGCATTGTATCCGTCCACACAGACTCTAATCACATCCCAAACAATATTCTGGCCTTCCAGCAATACATATTTTCATTAAAAGGGATGCAAACTGGTCAGGGGTAAAAAGGGTGAGATGGATATGCAAGCAGACAGCACACAGAGATAGTGTGGTCTCTGGTTGTTCAGAGGGGTCTGTTTTAAGAGTAAAGGTTATACAGAAATGTGCATTTTTCTGACTCCCTGTTAAATTTAGGATTCAATTCAAAGTGCTTGTTTTAACATACAGAGCGCTGCATGGTCAGGCACCCGGGTACATCTCCGACATGCTGCACCCGTATATTACCACTAAGATCCTCAGAACATGGCCTATGAGCTGTACCGCATGCACGTCTCAAAACTAGAGGTGACTGTGCTTTCCAGGTGTTTGCACCAACACTGTGGAATACTCTTCCGTCAGATCTACGCTCTGAGGTCTCAGTCGAAGCATTCAAAAATCAGCTGAAGACTTTTTTTTTTTAATTTAAAAAAACAGGACTTTGTCTCCCTGTAAACTTTTAAATATTCATGTTCTCTTTAAAATACAAAATGCCTTAATTTTGATTTATGCGCCTGTTAATATACACAAATACATTAATTGTATTGATTGATGCCTTTATAATGTTTGATGATTATGTATGATTGTCTGATTGCTCCACTGTTTTATTGTTATGATTGTTTGATTTTATCATTGTAAAGCACTTTGTGACTTGCTCTGTGAAAGGTGCTATATTAAATACATTTTACTTACTCACTCAACTACAACAAGAGAAAGGTACTGACACGCAAGGGAGTTACTTTGTGTTGAAAAGTGGCAGAGATATAAGTACTTTTAATGAATACTGGTTAGATAAAAATCAAATATTCAGTCATTTTAAATACTGCTGCTGCTACATTATTGTTTTTTGGTATCTGTGTGTCTTTATTTTAGTGGTGTCCAACGAAGGTTAAAATCAAGGGCAACTGTTAACCTTCGTTGGATAACTATGAGCTGGATGACTGAGAATCTTCATAGACATTTTAGTGGTGATGGTCAGTTATTGTCAACTGGTGCTATTGAAAATGTGTGCAAGGAAAAAGCATTTCTAGAGAGCAGCTGGCCATAGAAAGAACTACAAACAAGATATAAATACACATAAGAATTCAGATGCAAGTCAAGATGAGACAAGCACAACAGATCAGTCTGTCTGGATAGCCTACACTGATGCAGCACTTCTACTAGATGCAGTTCTAAAAAAGCAGACAGTTCCACACTAAGGCAAGGCTTAAACTACAGGTACACAGAGAAAAACTAAACATATTCTCAAGGACATCTAGGTTCTAACACGCACACTAACCCTTGTGCCTGCCTCAAGGTCTAGCCCATGGACAAGAGTCGTAGCGGGGGCCTCGGTGTCTGGGGCCCAGCGCTGGCCTCTCCTGCGACCCACGCTGCTGGTGCCGTGGCATAGGGCAGGAGTCCGGCTCCTGTACTGCGGAGTTCCCGTGTGCCTAGCTTGGCTGTTTGAGTCTACAGGGAACCTCTGCTCCCAATCAGAGATGCAGGAGGCTACTGAAGGATACGCTGAAGAGAAGGAGGAGGAGGAAGAGGAGGAGATGGTGGAGGTGGAGGTGGGGTAAGGGTCCTGAACTGCCCTAATACTGGCTCGATTTTGGTGAGTAGGAGTTTGGCTGAAGTCCTGAAAAGTGACGAGGGAGTGGGGCCAAGCATTGTGGATGTTAGGGGCTATGCAAATACACAATAAAGTAATAGATTTCCAGTCTAGTTCTAGTAATAGAAGCTGCTGTGCACAGTGAGCATAGAAATTTTAGAATTCAAGTTTAAGATTATGACAATAATTAGTAGCATGCAAAATTACCACAGTAAATAAAGTTTCTTAAGAGAGTGGTGAAGTGCACACTGATGAAACAGGCAATATTAGAGAATAAATAACTCACAGGACGTGGTGACGGTGAGGCGGACCTCTTCTGAGCTATGATGCAATCTCTCTCCCTTGAAGGCCTCTCAGGCTTCTCTGGACGCTCAGTGGGACAGCTGCCGGCACTGCTCTCAGTCACTATGGCCTTGAGCTGCTTCAACTTTTCATCCTTTACCCACAACTTGTTTTGCATTTCTAGCTGCTTGGCGTTCACTCGCCTCTCCTAATTGGAAAACACCAGGGGGAAATATTTAGTCACAGTCTCATCATTTAATCCAATACGAAAAAATTCTCTTGAGGTATAGTGGCTCACATTTCTCCTTTCTAAATTAACAATAAGTTGAATTTTAATCAACCACAAAGTTGAACATGCAATCCAGATAGAATTTTACCTGATGAGGGTTTGAGGAGCAAAACATAGTAAATAAAGTGAGGACAAGGGATCGTCTGTCTCTGGCTTTTTTGTTCTTTGAAGAATTTTTTTATTTTTAGGGATGCATGGTTTGTGGTTGAAATATTATTGGTTGATAAGAAAATGTAATCTTTGCTCTGGTATTAAAATTTCAGCCAATAATTACTCCGAGAATGCGGAGCCTTTGGCTGGGCACTAGCGACGCCACTGAAAACCCAGCTCTGAGTTTACATCCACACTACTATCTCCGTCCACACTAGCGTTTTACCTGCATTTCAGAATTGATCTCCATCTATATTAAAACGACTGAAAACGCACAAATGGCCGTCCCGTACATTGGGTATGCGAGTGCAGAAGTTTTAGTGAAAGAAAAAAGTACTACTACAGAAGAACGAAGAATAGCATTGGCAAATAACCACACCAGAGATTTTTTGCATGGACCATCAATAAGGTGCAAGTGTTACCAAAAGTAACACAAGAGTGCAAAGCGACTGTGGGAGCGGAAAGCAAATACAGCGATATGAACAGTACAAGTGTTAAAGTGTTATTTGCACAGTAAAAATATTTTAATAAACATACCAAAACAAAAACATTGTCACTAGCATTGTGTTTTTGCTTTGCATGAATTATAAGACCCAATCAGGAAGCTGTGAGTGTCTGTGTCATCATTTCCAAAGTCCTATGTTTTCGCCTGTCTGCAATAATACACTGCCCCAGGGTTTAAAACGAAAGCAGGCTGAGCAGTGTTTTCAAACTTCTGTTTAGGTCTTCGGATTTGCCTTTTTATTCTGGACGGCAGGTGTAAATGTGTTGTGTTTTAAAACAAAAACATAGTAGTGTGGATGTAAACTGAGTTTTGATTTTTGCCTCTCTGCATTTCCCCTTTCTCTCTTCTGCTCTGTTAGTGCTTTTTTTGCACATGGGCAGGCTGAGCTCCACACACAGAGCAGACAGCAGAGCAGAATGACTTCAGAGCAGGGGCCACAACGATGGGTAAAACATCTGCTGCGAAGCCAACATGCAGAGAGACATTCCCAGAGCCAGCACACCAGCTCCAGACAGCGATACTCACAAATTTTCTGCTACTATAGCAAACAACACAACAACAGCATGTCTTGGGGAACAAGAAAGTAAGCTGAATGTCCGTGGGCAAGTCATTTACCTTTATCTGACATACAAATTATGGCTGGAATAGTGTTGTGTGGCTCAGTCTGAGACTTTATTTGCTTCCCATTTACAAAGCCAGGGATGAGTACAAACTGGATTTTTTTTCCACAGTTCACACTAGAGGTCTACCGATAGTGGATTTTTAAAGCCAATATAATAACGATAGTTTGGAACACAAAACAGGCAATATCTCTAAAGTGGACGGTATGGCATCAATGTAGTATTGAAGTATGTGCAACCCCCAAGACACATACCAAATGTTACTAAACAGCAGGGCCACTGTTCGTAATTCCACTTACACACTCCTTCTCCCACTTGAGTTTGGTGTCTGTCACCATGCCCTGCATTCGCTGCTCCATGCGCCTCCTCTCTGACAGCTCTCTCTGGAGCTTTTGATCCCGGGTCTCCAGCTCCTGCCGAAGTGAACGCGTATCCTGCTCATACATATCTGTTGTCTTCTGCAGGATATCGATCTGAAGAGGGGGACCAGTAGGGAGAGAGTGAATTCACATATCCTTACTTTTATAAGCATGTTTAAAATGTTGTAAACCAAATGTAGAGAAGAGTAGAATGAGAGTTTTCTAAGTCAAAGAGACAACACCTTGTATTCCAAAGTTGTGGATTTTTTCTCTAATCGTTCTATCTCCGTCCTCTGGTTGGTGATGACTTTGTCTTTCTCGCACAGTTTGCTTTGTTGATCATGTAAGTAGGTCTCCTTTGCACTGAGCTGACCGTCAAACTGCTGAAGCATGGACTTTAGTGTACTGGCTGTAGGAGAAAAAGCATTCATCTAAGCAGTTTTTATTTAGCTTGAAATGTTTTTAAACTCAACTTCATAGTGACAAATGGTGCTTTTTCCTGCATACAACAAAAAATATCACAGTTCAGTGATTAGACTGGAATGGGAGTCAACTACCACTCTCATTAACTGATGTGGTCAGCCATATTTTGAATAAATGTTGCCTTCTAAAAATGACATGTCATTGCTGTGCTGAATAAATGTACTCATCCACTGCTGCCTAAAATCAGAAATACTCTACTACACCAGACAATTATTTTTGCTGTAGAAAATGGGCCTGTACCAGTTTTGTGTAACTGCTCTGTCATCATCTGACGGATATGTTGCCTCCGTTCCAGGACCTCAATCAGGCGGGGTAACGTCTGATCATCAGCTGGGTCCACCAGCTCACAAGAAGGCAGGGCTGGAAGGCTTTCCATAAGCTGAGTCAGCAGAATGGGGTCATCTACTGTGTGAATGAGAAGTCACGGAAAAGTTTGTGTAGAATTAGTTACACAGAGTAAATAAAACAGCTGCATTTCTAAACTCCATATTTAACATAAGAAAACAGCATGACATGAGCACAAGTACAGACTTGAGGTTGAATTACCTGCATCACTAGGGCCTCCTCGGTCTTCCAGGTGACGTGACAGCTCATCTCTGAAGGCCTGGTTTCTGTGTCTGCGTCCTGCAGCAAGGCCGCAGATTGGGCGGTCGACGGGGCGTGCCACCTCCACCTCCTGGGTCATCTCTGCAAAGCGCATTACCAGCTGCAGAACATACAATGCAATACTATCAGAAGTATGCTCCCTTACTTCCTTAAAAATGATTATTTTAGGGAAACAGCTGAGTTTCAAAGCGTCAACAGTAATCATGGAGGAAATCTGTATATTTGGGCGATATAGATATTTCCTATTGTGGTTTGATGGCAGCATGCTCTTACAATAGTTTTTCCAGGAAAGCAAGTAAGATTAAAGAGATAACAATTTACATTCAAACCATCCTGCAAAACAAATACAATGTCTTACCATAGTTTCGTCATAATCATCAGCTTTTGGATTGACACACACAATCATTCTGACTTTTCCTTCTCCATCAAAGTAGTTTTTAAACAGATGGGTAACTTTAGAGTCCCTGTATGGCACCATCTGGAATAAAATAAAAGCTCAGTGAAACTGCACCTACTGGAAATGTATCAATGATAAGACTAAAGATTCATATTAGATAAAAATAAAACCAATGATGAACAAGTAATAAAACACCAACCTTATTAGTTCCACACATCTGGTTTTCACGCAACACTTCCATACATGTGCGCAGTGTCATCAAGGACTGGTTAATATTACCTGTAAATGAGATGTAGATTAGACATTACTTGAGACATTTAGTGTCTAAACGGACATTATTACTAAATACATTGAAAATCTGCAGATACAAAGAAAAAGCCTCTGGTTGACTTTAGAGAAGCCCACAGTAAGGAATGAACTGACCTGCTTCACGGAGACGGCTTCCCTCTGCTTTGGTTCTGCTGGTGCGCTCGCTGCCTGCCAAGTCAACCAGACACAGCTGGCTCACATTCACCTGGTTTTTGTCCTGCAATTTAATGACACTGTCAGCAATCACCAAATACGAGCTGGAGTAATGTGTACTTATTTGGCGTGCTTTTTAAGCTTACATTGAAAAAGCTAGCTTTCTTTGAATATACATGTGTCATGAAAAACAAATACATTTTAATGTGTAACTTGTCACCTGTAGAATGTGGTCCCCATCAGCATCAAGTGGTGCCTGGGCCAGCTTCACTGTGAACACACTGTGGGAGCGACTGGATTCACGATTGAGTTGAGTGTTGGCTATCCTCCTTTTCTTTTGTCCTGGAGACAGAGAACAGCAGAAAAAAAAATAGGAGGTCAAAACATTTCTTTATAAAGACAACTGATTAATTGCTGTGCAACATATCAGCTCTGCATGGACATTATACCAAAGAAAAGTCATGGCTGCCTCTCTGTGTGTAATACAGACATTTAGTAAAACTCTTTAATAATCATTATGTTCAACTATTTTTTATGGATTCCATCATCAAGAAGACAGAAATTAGGAATAAAAACAGTTTAAAACCTTAAAAAAACTTTGAGATTAAAATTGGTATGCGTATTAGGGGCACACACATGATAACATGCAATATAATACAAATATAGAGAGTTATTATAACCACTCACCCTTCCAAAAGACTTCAAAAGCCTCCTCTGTAGATTTTACTTCAACTTCCGTGCAGCCAGCCACATACATGTTATGATTCTGATCTTCACGGAGAATCTTAGATTGAGGTGGTCTGAAAAAAGTTTATGAAAATAATCAACATACATAAGCAATGTAACACAATGATGCTTCACTTTAGTAAGACAAGGAGCAAAAGCTAAAATGACAAATACTTGATGTTAGTGTCAAAATAAAAAAAAAAATACAATTTAGGGAGACAGAGAAGCACATTTAGGGCTACAAACACATGCACACTGGGTTTGCACACAAGCTTTAGCCATTCAGGGAGCCAATCTTTAAAGACAACAGCGACCAAAATAACACAAAGCTAGAAAGCTACACCTATGCTATTTATAGGGGTTTGGATTAAAAGGATGGAAATGCACTGATGACCTACACAATATATCAGCTACAGCCAAGTTACAACTACAAATAAACAGAGTACTGTGTAATGCACGTTTACTGGCCACATACATGAACTCATTGTTCCGTACAGGCGTGCCGCCACCAAGCCACCTAACAAAAACAGGATTTTTAAAGTGCATCTTGTGAACAATCAAAAACTTTTTCTCTCTCTATGAATATAAATGGAACGCAAGTGGTTGAACAGCTACTAGAAAGACATTTGTGGAGCACATTAGTAGAGCTTAGCTGTGTGGGTGCAGTTGGGTAGCTGTGTAACACAACTCAATGTGTGGACAGAGCCATCTAATGCATGAACAGCCCCACAAATAATGGATAAAAATAAACTGTACAGTAGGGCTGAATGATTTGGGGAAAATTTGCGATGTTTTTATTGAAGTTTTGCTAAAGTTTAATATTCACTTCCAGAAGCCGCGTCAAGCAGCACAGAGCAGATGAAACAGGCAGGAAGTCAGACACAGAACGGCATAGAGAATCCGGTCAATTTTCAAAATAAAAACACCCCGTGCAGACTCCCAATCATACATCAACAATAAACAGTTAAAACAGACCAAAAAAAAAAGAAGACACAATTTAACTACGTAGCCTACTTAAGCATATTAGAAGCACAAAAATCAAGGACAACTGAACAAATAAGCAAAATCTAAACGCTCCGCTGCTGAAACACTTCAGTGTGAGTTGACGCCAGACAAAAATCGCAGAACAGCCACTGTCTGTGTCGGTTCAGCTGGCGCCTTTATCATACGTTTCGTTTGTTGTTGTAAAATGTACATGTCCTGTGCCCGCTCTGACTGGTAAGTAGGACCGTAACAGGAGGCGATCTGTCACACAAGGATGACAACGGAATGAATTTGCAACTGCATGACTGTTTAAAGATGGGTCAGATGCACTGTATAATTCATCTACATTTTAATCGCAGTCTTCACGATTAGCTATTCGCGTTCTTTCAAATTGCAATTTCGATTTGAAATCGATTAATCGTTCAGCCTTACTGTGCAGACAATCCCTCAACATTGTGTTTCAAATAGCATTCACTCATTTATGCTACCCCTTACTTTGATCTGATTGGGTCAAACGGAGCATCTTCGAGGAGATCATAGATATAGTTATTG
The DNA here is from genome assembly GCF_021292245.1 of Micropterus dolomieu. NCBI lineage: Eukaryota > Metazoa > Chordata > Actinopteri > Centrarchiformes > Centrarchidae > Micropterus > Micropterus dolomieu. Next base: position 9,317,201 of record NC_060169.1, on the reverse strand, counting down.
TAAACCTCAATGTAGGACACAAAAACGCTGTAACAACAGTCTTCATCCACATTCTCAGATTTACATGCTTCCTCTGGGCTGATCATATCCGCAAATTCCGGGTCAGCCTTCTGTCTAAAAGAACAAACCCAAAGAAAAGCAATAAGATTAGCATCAGTCAAAATGTACTTTAAAAAGTCTGTTTCTTTCAATTTTATCAGTACTTGAGTGAACACCACAGAGTAGAAAAGTAAAAAGTTAAATAAAATGACTTGAAGCTACCTGGAGGATGGTGTTTTAGGCACTGACTGCTGACTGTCTCGCTTCTGTCTCTCCAGGAGAGCATCAACTTGACCCTGGATCTCCATGCCATTTTTGTCATCTGGTTTAAACACCTGATGAAGGTTAAAGTTAAGGTTCAAGTAAAAACATTTCCAAAAATGAAATCTTTTATTTTAGAAACCAAGTACGCAAAACACCAACGAATGAAAGTCTTACATATCTTTTTGCCTGAAAGGGGCTGATGCTGTTGAAGAGCATGTCTAGAGAACGGGGGAGGAGTCCACCTTCCCCAGGTGAGCCGGTCATGGTGAAGGTCTTACCGCTTCCAGTAACACCATATGTAAATAGCAGACCTATGAACATAGAATATAACAAATACATAACCACTTTTCAGAGAGGATTAGAGCTGATGTCAGTGATATATGATATACATTGTAAAACAGGGATGAAACAGTTACCAGTGATACGGTTACAAATTTTAATTATCATTGAAACCATATTCAATTACTGCGCTTACTTACAGTAATACTGTCCAGCATTAACTGAAGCTAGCAACAATCTCCCAGATATGGGCGCCTAAGATGGGTTTGTTTTAGGTCAATGACAACATGACAGAAGAAAGTGACAATTCTCCGGAGATTTTTCAGCCTAGTCCTCAGAGGACTAAATCTGAAGTGTGGTCGTTTGTTTGGTTTTATGGAAGAGCTGAGAGAGCCATGAATCGTTGCAAAAAGGGGGCAACACCCAATACTTTATGGCGAATGCTAGGTAAGCTAAATATTTACCTCAGTGCATGATGTGGGAACTTAGGAAGAGAGACAGAGAGACAGAGACTACCTTAGAAATGATGAAATCCAAAGGTTATTTTAACTTCAAAAAACGCTTTGATACTTTTGATATGTGGACCCTTATGGACTAAATGAATATAAATAATTGAGGAATGGACACATATTCGGACTTTGACCACTTCAAAGGTAGGGAGTCAACTTTTTTTTGTCTCTCTTGTTTATGAATTATACTTTGGTGCTCATTATTTCTGTAAAATGAACTAACCATTGAACTGTGGAGAATCTAACCAATCTAACGATGTGCAGCATGTCCCTACTGACAAAAGTAAACACTTATATTTGTACGAGTGATCTAAGCACCTTAGCCAAGCAGGCAACCCAGTGAGCTTTAAGAGGTTTAATACATTTAGAGAACTTCTTTGAAAACCAGACCAGGCTTCTTACGGTTTTTGTCAAAACACATAGCCACCCCAGGCCAGTAAAAGGGATAGGTGTCTAATTGGAGGCTTAGGCTTTTAATTGATGTTTTACAGCATGTGTAACAGTCAAAACCCCAAGGTTTTTTCATTTAAAATTATATTAAAAAAAAGTAGCCATGTCACATCTGTGAAGGTGAAATTTGCAAATGTTTAGACATTTTGCTTGATAAACATAATCAATTTTCAAAATTTGTTTTCAATTTTCTGTTGACCAACTAATCCTTTCAGCAATAGAGAGAATAAAAAGTACATTTATGGGATTCTATACAATAAACATCAAACATTTTATGCTTCAAAAACTTGAAACTCACTTACCATTCTTACAACGAATAAGATCATCTACCAGTGGCTTGGCAACATCCTCAAACAGCTCCATTTGCGTGGTATTAATACCAAATACTTTTTTAAAGGAGTACTGTGTCTAAACAATAAACAAAGACAGAATATACGGTACATGTAAATGCCATTCAACAGAAAATATACAGTGAGAGCCATAATTATTATCATGTATTAATTTGTGTCTTAAAAAGTGTCCGGCCTCTGCTGAATACCACTACAACACACTTACCTCTTTGTATTCCCCATTACGGTTGGCTTTAAGGCCATCAGGAGCATGTAGCTGAATTGTGGAGCTACTGATCATCTCAACACAACATTCCTCATCTTCTGCTCCAAGTGGACGTATACGGCAATATACCTACACACACAACATTAAATACATTCTTGAAACAATTCTAGGCCAAATCTGTACAGCTCACTTTTGACATATGTATATATGGATTTGAAGTCTGTCCATAAGTTGAACAGCACAAAAGAGCTGGTAGAAGCACATTAAAATCAACCTCATTTGATACCTCAAAGACTCTATGAGCCTACAATGTCTTCAAAAACTTCAAAAAGCATCACCTTCTGACGTGTCTTGATATGTTGCGTTTGTAAGAATCACTAGATTAGCACAATGTAAGTTTTTGTTTTAGGGTAAATTTTCCTTTAATTTCTACTGAGGGCTTAAATGGGCAAACATGATGCCCTTTTACTGCGACCGTTTTGTGATACTGCTTCACTTTGAGAAATAACAAAGTAATCTGTGTTAACTTACTCCAACAGGATCTTTCTCTATGTTGGTTGCCTTTTTTTGGCCAGGCCTCCGTGGAGTCTTCCCTTTGCTGTAAGTGATAATACAGTCAATATAACAAACAAACAAAAAAACGTATCCTACATTAAATGTATTGTTAGATACATGTCTGGACAGATAATTCACCAAGTATGTTACCTTACCATGGCCAAAGAACACCTGAACCTTACTGTCTCTCACACTAGGGCCCTATTCATGCAGGAGCTCTACCGGACGGGGTGGAAGTCAGGGCTCTGTGCAAGCTCTTTCACACCAAAGTCAGAAAAATATTTCTTTATAGTTCTGTGGATTGTCATCTAAAGACAGGACAGCCAAAGCCAAATCATATAAGAGGCCAAACCAGACCAACAGTACATCTGTGCACATGTGTCCCCATACTTTTAGCCATATATCTTAGTGTGAAGCGTGTCTACTTTACTCTGTCGCTTAACCTTAACTTCTTTTCAGTTAACTGTTATTACATGTTTATGTTGCTTGTAAAATATATTTTCTGATCTAAATGGGACTTCCTGGTAAAATAAATAATAAAAAAAACCCTGCTACGATAACAAGGTAAGTTAAGCGAGCTCAGGTGTTACTTTCTAACGACAATTCACAGGTGTTGGTATGATAACATAAACATTACATTTGCCACGTTAACGTTAAGATAACCAAAACATGTTTGCCATTTCACAGAAATATGATATGAATAACAGCGTTAGTTGAAAACTGAATGCTGAGCTTAAACACCAATATTAAGAGTCAGCTAACGTTAGCTGGCTGGACAGCTATCTGTGCTAACATTAGGAGGCTAATCCTTGTCGTTATCCTGATTTAACGTTACTCTTTTTCTAAAGAACAACGGCTCGCAGGTTCCGTTAGATACCTGAAAAGTTTTGCAACGTTTTCACACACTGCGTAGGTTTTAATCTGTTAAAGCTAAATGTGGAAGATGGTAATGCTCACCCTGTTCTCTGCATTGTTTGTGTTGGTAAACTTCTCCGTTGCTCACAAGAGCGCCTCTTCTCGATTTGAAAAATTCGCTCTTGTGAAACGTTTTTCCGGGTGTCTGAAATTTCAACCAATCACAGGACAGACACGGCGTTCAGCAGCGGAAGTCCCGCCTCCAGCACGTTACCCGTGTCATCTCAGAAACTGCACATTTTACCTGGGATGTCTCCTGCAGAGCTATTTTGCAACTCTAGATTTGAAAATATTACATTTGGTCAAAAAGCAATATTGTCTAACCAACAACACTAGAGAAGTTTCATTTAAATTATACATTTGATTTATCCTGTGAACCAGGTTATTTCAAGGTTCAGAATGATATTGTGGAAAAATTTACGTTTTGCAACCATAAGGCTGAAACCATTTGTCATTTATTTTATGATTGTATTTGTACGAAATGATTTTGGTTGGATTTAGAATATTACTAGAATATTACCTACTGACTGGTTCATCTATTAATTTGCGGAAAAGAGTCATAATTTTATGATGACAATATTGATATTGATTGTAAATGAATATATCTTTTGAACCTCTTTATTTTATATGGAAAATATTATATTCACAAATGGTGCAAATAGTCTTAGAAGAAACCACAATTACTACATTACTACATTTTAAGATGGAAATCAAACATTATGTTGAAACTTTATTTGGTTTGAAGAATTGTAAATCAATCAAAACAGTTAAAATGTAAAGATTTAAAAAAAATGTAATACTTTTGTTGTTTGTTACATGATACCCCTTTGTTTATAGTTGTGTCCTGTTCTATTATTCTGTCATTTTAACGTATTTTTGTTTGGATCTTTGTAAGAGATGAATTCAAGATTTAAAAAAAGAAGAGGAAAAAAGTTTACCTTGGACCACTTGGAAATGTTTGAACTAAACAAAAACTATTTCTGTGATTCACAAGCTGAGAAGCAGTCCTCGTGATGTGTTCTAAACAAAGACCATATATTTAATTTGAGCGTAAAAGTTAATTCCTGACCTATGATAAAAATGATAATGACAAAATATCACATGGACCACTGACAATGTCTTATACTACTCACATATTTTAACTATTATTTAATTTTATCTATACAAAAATATTGTTTGGGAAAATTGGTCAAGTGGTTATGCTGATTTTGAAAACATTATAATGGGCAGAAGTGTTAGCTTATCAATTCAACTGTTTATTATTTCTAAATAAAAATGACAGTATCAGAAACAAATCTTATACTTGAATGAAAATGTTTGTTTTTCTCATGTCCCATATGTCCCATATATATTATCCTGTATCAATTTCAATTCTAATATAATTTCATGTTAGTATGTTCTTTTTCTTGTTCTTATACATGTACATGTCACTGTATTTGTGTTCATGATTGTTTAATTGACAAAAAAATGATTTGATACTAGCTCTGACAAAACAAAACTGAAATTCCTTTGCTTGACTGTTTTAATAAAGTGATACACAATTCACTCTTATTTAGAATTAGAAAGACACACATGCAGGTTTGGTTAATAGTTTATTTGAAAAATCATAATAAATAACATTGTACAAAAATACTTTTTGTGACAAAGAAACAATGTGACATGTCATAGAAGTTTACAGTGACAGAAACAGCATTTGAGGGAAATAAACAACTCTGTATTACATATCTCACATTAACGGTAACAAAACCTTTAGTTTATCAGGTTTCTACTTTGCAGGCAGCTCAAAGAGCAAACATCCTTCCCTTGTCATAACTGTCTCTTTCGTTCTGTTTATGTTAATGATGTGTCACATTGCTCTTACTGACCAGTGCAATCCAAAAGGTTGTGTTCAAGCCCAAGCACCATAAATATGTACAAATGAAGGAGGTACCAGTGTCTAAATGCAGCACTGCAGAAAATTAAATTAGCACTGAATTTTACATTCAATTCCCTGAAGCTAACAGTCTTGTCACAACCTACCTGTGTTTAAATCAGAGAATTGAGCAAATATAGTTTTCTAATCATATAAATCACTGTCTCATAATGTAGCTCAGCAGCTACATTTGTTGCTTTTCGCAGGAACAAGTTTTCTCAAAAACACATTTTGTTAAATTTGCATTGTCTGTTTGTGCAACTTATGCCCTCATTTTCAGTTTACCCACGCAAATAACATCAGTCATCACAGTGATGTCTGAAAATGAAATACTACCATGAGTTTAGTGCAAACTGCAAGTTATTATGTCAGCACCTCATAGCTCAGGAGTGTTCTTTATAAATCCCCCATGATACACTCTTTTCCCATGTCTGCACTGTATGTCCCGTGACTTATGAAGCCAGAGATTTAGAAGCAGGAGCACACCTTGGATGAGGCTTTCTTTGGGCTGTTAACATGTTCCTTCTCCTTGCAGACTGGGGCGTGAATAAGAGGTAGACTATAGAGGATGATGATAATCAAATTCACCACCACACAAAAGAGCCCTGCACCCACTGAGTTTGCAAAAGTGATGGGTATGGAGTGTTCAAGGAGCCAGGGGCGCCGTGTCACCATGTCCTGTTCAATGGCCTTCATCTGGAAGTGGGTCCCGAGGATGCCGCACACATGGAAGAGTTGATGGCTGTGACCTGCAGAGGGAGCAGTCGAGTTGTGTTTGAGCTCAGACAGCACATGTCACAGTAGAGAGAGGAGGTGTAAATTCAAGCCCTCAAGCAAATGATTTGCATTGCCAAATGATTTCAAAAAGTTAAAACATTTGGTGGTGATTATTCTTTCGCATTACTTCACAATGTTCAACACAAATGAGAATACATTTAATGTGTTAATGTGAATCCAGTGTTTCACAAAGTTTGAGAATTTATTTGTAGTGGTTTAAAATCTGAAATGTGACATACACTGTGTGTACGTTGTATTGAGATGTGCGGCATTGATGTAATAGGAAGTTGTAATGTATTGTATTTTATTTGACAGTAAGCTGTAAAAAACAAAACAACAACACTGCACTCACAACCTCACTTTTTGATCTGGAAAATAATTCTTCAAATAATGTAAGTGCACATGAATGCATCATTATGGCAAACCTTTCATTCCTTCCGCTTCATCCAATTAGTTTCACACTTTAAGAGGTAATATTATGCTTTTTGGCTTTTCCCCTTTCCTTTATTGTGTCATATATACCAATAAAGAATATATATCTGTAAAGCAGGTTAAAGTCACACATTTTTTATGTAAGAATATTGATATCACCACCTTTCAGGGTTTCTCCCATTTTCTTCTAATGGTTTGAGAACTTTTCCTAGCATATAATGAGGGTCGAAGGTTTGTACTGAGTAGCCAGTTATATCTTACTTTCTCTCTAACATGCTCTTTCTGAATATTGTGTGTTGCAAACAGTTGCTTAATTTACACATCCAGCAGATATGAAGCAACACAAGCATCTATATAGCACTCCTCTTTTAGCTTTTGAGGGAAATATCTGTCTCTTTAGCTGCTAAATGTTCCACAGTATTGACCAGATAATTGATAACTTTGTCGGGTGATAATTCTCTGTAGGGTCTTAACATTCATTTAATTTCAATTCAATTTCACTTTTATTTATATAGCGCCAGTTCAACAGACGTTATCTCACTGCATTTTTCATACAGAGCAGGTCTGGACTGTACTCTTGGTGGGCGGCCAATTGCCTTGATAGCAATAGTAATGATGATAATAATAGGACTAATAATAATAATTGTAGCAGCTAATGACAATAACTACTCCTCAGATTAAACTTACCTATGTAGTCGAAGCTGCCTGGTGCCAGGCGCTCAGGTAAATGTGTGGCAAACAGAAAGCCTGTGAGGAAAGCCAAGGCGATGTGGTTGTAATGGAGGATGTTAGTATCATTGTCTGTGCAGCCCTCCCCTACACACAGAAACACCTGTGAACACACACACACACACACACAGCAGATTTAACAGAATATAGTGCTGTCACCAACTGTTCAGCTCCTTTTGGATTTTTGATTAGTATGGTTTTTACTTCATAATATGACTTTCTTATTGTGTTTAGTTGTGATTATTATCTGGCATTTTTGTTGGCTAAATATTTAGTCTTTTCTGATGTGTTTTTCTGCACTATTTTGCAGTGATATGAAAAAATTTATTTTTGATCATAAAAGATAAAAAATTTAACTATTAATTTTTCATTATACAAAAAAATGTTTTGAAGGTCATTGTCATTTTTTGACAATTTGGGGTGGTGTGGCTGAGGAGGTAGAGTGTCCTTGGGCAAGATACTAAACCCCAAATTGCCCCCGATCACTTTTCCGTCAGTGTGTGAATGTTAGTTTCTGTTCTGTGCAGTTAGGCTCATTGTATGGTTGTGTATGAATGGGTGAATGTGACGAAGTGTAACCGCACTTTGAACACAGTGGTTGGAAGACTAGAATAGCGTTATACAAGTGCAGACCATTTACCATTCTTCTTCTACTCTCTTGCTCTTCAGGCGTTGGCGATTTTAGCTATGTGGTTTCATGCTTTCAGTTAAGTGACTTTAGCAAAGGTTTTTTTCAACATTCGAGTTATAATCTGAGCTTTGTGCGGGTCGCACACACACAGCAATCCACTACTTGCCCCAGATGTCTGTGATATTGCAACAAAGTTTAAGTTTCAATAGCCTGAAAAATGCCATCAAAGACTACTGCTCAAGGAGAGACCGCAATTCTATTTATTATTTATGTATTTATTATTTATTTATTTATATTTATTATTTTACACACTGCTTGCCGCCGGCACACAGTTAAGCATATCATCATATGTAGTGCTGTACTAATTGGAGGATGCATTATAAAGCCAATAATACTAAACAAACAAGCAGCAGTCAATACAGATTCTAATACAGTACAATACAACGGAGTTCATGTTTGCGGGTCACTCAACCTGTTCGGTCACAACTGTACAGCGCACCATAGTGGCTGATGGTGGAGAAGTGCAGCCATCCTGTCAGTCATGCAGTGCGCAGCGTAGTTCATTAGGAAAACTTGTTAATTGAAGCCTGTTTATCTTTTTAATGTAAATAATAGTACTAATTACAATGAAATATACATTAGGCTATTTGTGATTAAAAATAATGGTTGTTGATAAATGAATTAGAGACCCCCACAGATGCATGATTTTACTGCTTCCATGGGAGCTCAGACCCTCCTTATGGGAGCTGAGCTCCCACTGGCTCCCACGTAACTCGAACCCTGTGTTTTTTACATTTCAAGAGGAATCACTGGGTGTTTGGTTTGTTGTCATCCAAAAGCTAAAACCATGTGTCCTCTGTAAATGTTTCATTCCTGAAGATTAATAAACTTTTTTTTTTTAATATGTACCACGTACGTTTAGAAATGTAACTTAATATATTATGTAGCTACCATTTTTGTAAACTATTTCAGTTGAAAAGTCCTTTATGCAACTGTCTTTATCAACTGTTACGTGTATTTTTGTCTGTATGCAACTGCACACCACATGGAAACAAACAAGTAAAAGTTGTCACTGTAACAGGACCAGACTAATGTAATATAGCACATAATACCTTGTGTAACATTTACAACGTGCATCTAACAAACCCACATCACTACTTTATTTATTATTATTTTGAATCAAATCACGTCAGAGATTACCCTTGTCATGGACATAAAGTAATGTATAGTGTAAGCACTGAGCACCAGAGCCAATGATCTACCCTGGAGAAATGTATGATTTGTTTTCTAATTCCTTACTGTTTAGCAGAAAATTCAATGAAGTTAAAGAGTTTTAAAATGATGTTCAATATTGAATAGTATATGTAACATGTGCATAATGTAGGCCTAATGGATGCTCAAAACACAGGTGCACGCACGCACGCACGCACGCATGCAAGTTGTTAGAGGTGTGAAGACAGATGTGTGCCAAGACAAAGCCCCACCCTGTAGAAAAGAGGAATGTTGTCAAACAGGTAGGGGAAGGCAAAGGCAACAACACGGAGATATTTGCTGAACTTTGGACTCTGGAACTCAGGGAATCTGAAATAAAAGAAGAAAGTTATTACTTTCAATAATCAAGGAGCAAACAATTCATCAAATATTCCTCATGGTTACAGCTTTTTACACATCATCACCACTGGTAATGCCATACTTATATTAATTTAATACCGTAGGCCTAATATAGAAAAACTGAGGAAAATCAATATGAAATTATAAAGCCATATGTTTGTATTACTCCATGTGGGTATAATTTAAATGTCATGTCATCATTAACCAGCATGGTATACTTCCCTGGTGAGGACTTAGTGTACAGTAGCTACTAAGAAATCTGTTTAAAAAATGCAAAATTAAAAATCAAAAATTTTATCAAGTTGGTATTTCAGAGCTTTAAATCATTAAATACGCATTTGTGACAGACTGTAATAGATTTATGAACTGTTTTATTCAATGTGATGACTTATGTAGTAGCACAAATGGCAAGCTTCACAGAACTTTTCACTTTGCCATTCTTTTTGTCAGCTCCCCTAACCTGCCCAGCTGAAACTACAATAGGTGTTAATCTCTATAGTGGCAGTTAGGTAACACCCATTGCATTAAACCTTGAGTTGCTCAATTCTACTTAATAAAAAATCTGACTCAACGATGACAGTGGGATGAAGTCTGTCTGAAGACTTAATAATCACATGTTTTGAAAGGACGAAATAGCACTATAATACTAAATGCTACTATAATTTGAGCATAATACAATCAACGTAGCTTTAGATAGAAAAGAGAAGAGAAGTGACCAGAGTTTTAGCAAGTGCATTGTCTTTACCTCTTTACGATGTCATGATTATATTGCAGAAATGGTAAGCCAAGCCTTAGCAGTGAGAGAGTTGGGAGATGAGTGAAAGAACAATAATTAGCTATAGCCTGCCAAGACAACATGAATCTGGTACAGGAAGAAATAACAATGCAAGAGGTGGAAAAGTTATTGATACAGAATAAGTACTGAAGCCCTTTCTCCTCAATAACTAAGGTACTGCAAACTTGATTTTTCCAGAGATTTCTTTTATTCTATAGATTAGTCTATAGATTTTATTTCACTGGGTCATTTAACAGTCGCGATGTTGATGAAAACCTTGGCCCCCACTGTGCTGAAGTTTAGCATATAACATTTGTTATTATGCTATCAAGCTAACGTCCACTTTGTGCCTCATGTATTATTAGTATATTTAAGTAGGTGATCATGTTGGAAATACCTTAACTGTGGTAAGTAAACACCATATAAGTAAACAAATTTGTGGGATTTATCCTTTAGAAGAACAAACGTTTGCATCACGCTGTGTGCCTGCCTGCCTTGTTTAGTTAGAGCCTCTATTACCCCCGCGGCCTCTTACTCAGAGGTTCCTCACCAGCAACAAGAGAGTTTTAACCAGTTTTATCCCATTGACTTGTCTGAGCTTTTAAAAACAGTATCACAAATGAGAGTGTCCTCCAGCCCACTTGATGTAATACCTACAAAATCTTTACTGAAAGTAATGGATTCTGTTGGGCCCCATTTGATCTCTGTTTTCAACAGCTCCCTATCTACTGGTTGTGTCCCTGATTATTTTAAAACGGCTTGCGTGAACCCACTTTTAAAGAAACCTGGTTTAGATCCCTCCCTCCCACATAATTTTAGACCAATTTCAAAACTGCCTTTTATTGCAAAGATTCTAGAAAGAATTGTGTCCAAACAGCTGCTCACTGTACTGGAAAATAACAAAATATGTGAAAAGTTTCAGTCTGGTTTTAGGAAGTACCACAGCACTGAGACTGCCCTGCTTAAAGTCACCAATGACCTTTTAATGTCTGCTGATGAAGGCATGTGCTCAGTCCTAGTACTTCTGGACCTTAGCGCTGCTTTTGACACCACTGATCACAACATCATGTTAGACAGACTGAGGCCCCTTGGTGGGGATCTCTGGTACGGCCCTAGAATGGTTTTCATCCTACCTGTCAAATAGGAAGTTTTGCGTGTCTGTAAACAACAATGTCTCCTCGTTCTGTCCAGTTAAATATGGTGTGCCTCAGGGGTCGGTCTTAGGACCCATTTTGTTTTCCTTGTATCTGCTTCCCCTTGGACATATTATCCATAAACATGGCATTTCTTTTCATATTTATGCTGATGACACACAAATATACTTGCCCGTCAGATCCACAGACCCTGGAATGCTGAGTTCACTTAACAACTGCCTTTGTGAAGTTACAAAATGGATGTCAAATAATTTCCTCCAGCTGAACTCAGACAAAACAGAAATCCTGGTCATCGGGTCCCAGCAGATGTTTTTATCAACTTAGAAATATAGCTAAAATTCGATCTATGTTAACTTTTAACCATATGAGACCATTTTACACGCCTTCATCTCATCACGCCTGGATTATTGCAACAGTCTTTTCACCTGTTTAACCCAAAAATCTATTGATCGACTCCAGACTGTCCAGAACTCAGCTGCCAGGCTTTTAACCAGAACAAAGAAATATGACCACAT
>NC_060169.1:9201867-9304999 GCF_021292245.1 Micropterus dolomieu | reverse complement strand
TCAGCTGCCAGGCTTTTAACCAGAACAAAGAAATATGACCACATCACCCCTATTTTAGCTTCATTACACTGGCTCCCAGTATGTTTTAGAATTGACTTTAAAATTCTATTGATCATTTTTAAGGCTCTTCATGGCCTCTCGCCTTGTTATATTTCTGACCTTTTAGTCCCATACACACCAGCACGCACCTTGAGATCCTCGGGCAGAGGTCTGTTGTCTGTTCCAGAGTCTCGACTGAAAACTAAAGGGGACAGAGCGTTTGCTGTCAGGGCCCCGAGGCTCTGGAACAGCCTGCCCGAGGAAATCAGGTCGGCTGAGTCAGTAAACTCTTTTAAGTCCCTTCTTAAAACATACTTTTATAGGAGAGCCTTTCCCGATCTTATTTGACTTTATTTTATCCCTTTTATTTTATTGTATTTTACTAATTTTATATTTATCTTAAACGTGTATTTTAGTCTTTTCAATGTTTTTCATGCTTTTATCTTGTATTGTTTTTGTATTATTGTCTCTTGGGTATTATTGTCTTTACACTTGTTAAAGCACTTTGTAACTTGTTTTTGAAAAGTGCTCTACAAATAAAGATTATTATTATTAGTTCTCAATCCTGTTATTTGTAGTCCCTTCTGTATCTGTTATTTCGTCTGTGTTTTGGTTCCATGTCTTAGTTCTCAGTAAGGTGTTCATGTCTTAGTGTTTACTTTTGGTCTGTGTACTTCTGTGTTATTTTGCCCTTGTCTGCTCTGTGTTCTCTTTAATCCCAGCTTCAGTCTGTTTTCATTGTTGGTTGTAGTTCTTGGTGATCTGTCTGCTTGTGTCTTTATTAGTTTATTTTTATTCCTCTGATCTGTTATGTGTTCAGTAACCTGTGTCATATCTGTTCCCTCCAGTATCCCTCTGCCTGGCTGTCTCACTGTTCTCCCCTGCTCTCTCCCTGCCTGCCTGTGTCTCGTTAGTCTCATGTCTGTCACCTGTGTTGCTCCCGCCCTGCTCGTCAGTCGCTGTGTGTGTGTGTGTGTGTATGTATACCTGGTGTTTCTGTCTAGTCTTTGTCTGGTCATTGTCGCATGCATATGCTCTGTCTCGTGTTGTCGTGTTTAGCCTGCCCTGCTCGACTTGTCACCCTGTTTCCTTGTATTGCTGTTTGGATCACCTTGTTTTTGGACTCTGTTAATCAGCCACTCTGCCATTAAGTGTGCTCGCCTTTTGTTTGTTGGTTTAATAAATCTCTTGAACTGAACCTGCCAGCCGTGTGTCCCGCATTTGGGTCCTCCAACCTGCCTCACCATACACACCTCTGACAGTTTGGCTTTGGGATTTAAAACAGGGGCTAGCTAAATTTAGCATGTTGTTATGGATATGCAATGCATTCTCGCACAATAACATTTTACCCTTTTTTAAAAAGAGAACATTAAGATCAGTGGTGTAAGAGTACTCAGATATTTAACTAAGTAAAAGTACCGTAGTAATACCACAGTGAAGAATAAGTAAAAGTCCGGCATTCAAATATTCCCTATTCCCTTAGTGAAGAAGAAGTATAAAGTAGTGGAAAATGGGAATACTCATTCATACTCAAATAAAGTACAAATACCTCAAGGCTGTACATACAGTATTTACAGTACTGAATGTACTTAGTTACTTTCCACCACTGATTAAGATTTAGCATTAGCTGTGTACAATTCATTCTCTCACCATACCTGGAGTAGCAGGCCACGCTGGTGCAGAAGACAGTGTTGAGCACAGCGATGGGGATGTAGCACTGGTGGAAGAAGCTGTTCACCCACTTGTCCGGGAATACATAAGCTGAATAGATGATTGCTGATCCTGCAGCAGGACACATTAACAAAGTTGTAATTTTAACAGTGTAGGTTTTCTATCAGACAAAATTATCTCTACACTGATGTCAGAGAGATAGTACAGAAGAGATGTTACAGAGAATATTACAAACAGGACAATATTTCTCTTATAAATGCATGTGCAGAAAAACGGTACAGTTAAAAAGTTGGGATTGGCTTCACCACCACCACTAACTACTGCTTTACAACAGAGATTTAATCAGTACCTAACACTGAACTTGAGTTGAATATTATAACCATTCACACCAAAGTGTCACTATTGAGGATGTCTAATTAATTCATGTTGTGATGTGTATTATGATAGACCACCTCTGCTGCTGTGTTTTTCTGAATTATTTGAGATGCTGAACTTTGTTACCTTTAAAATCTTTACACATAAATACAGAATGTTTTGATTTAATTTGTTTTCACTTTTATTGTCAGTTTCCCTAAAATTTGACTTGCACCACAAGGCGTACACTGTTTCACATAACTAAGCACAACATCTGAAGACATTCCTGCCTTATCTACATGCCATATCTGGTTGAGCTACAAATAAAGTTAAGGAACACACCTAGAGATCTCCACTCAACACCATTTCTCACTCTGAGTCCCAGTGAATCGAGTGACAGTGAACCTCATACACTTACCCAGGCTGTAGAAACTGAGGGCACCATAGTCGAAGAAGAAGCAGATGTGGCGTGCCCGTGCTGACATGGTGCTGAAGGTGTGAGCACAACTCGACGCCAGCGGATAAATGCAACAGGAGAGCAGAAAGATCACCAGAGGCCAGGTGTAGGAGTCCTGCCATGCTCTCGTTACTAGCACCACCGTTACTAGTTTCCATAGGAAGTACCTGTCAAGAGAAACAGGTTGCATTAAGTTAATTAGATTGGGTTGGATGCAGCAGATCATTTGATAATATTTTCATCTGAAGAAGAGCAAAATTAAGTTCAATCTTCTAATAAAAACAGGTAATACATGTGGATCGAATTATTAGGAGTTTCTTTAGTTTCTCTGGGCCCAGGACCGGAAGACTTTGCCAGGTGATTAAAACTGCTCAACCGCTATCAGACTTTTCTACTCAAATTCATCCTCAGCACTGCTCCACTGAAAATAGTTTTTTAATGTTTACTATTTTTATAATTGCTTTTGTATTATTGTGTATTGTCTGCTATGTAGCAGAAGGGAGTTACAAACTCAATTTCACTTTACAACCTGTTGTAATGTGACATATAAATCTACCTCGTACCTTGTACCTTTAGCCACACAAACCTAATGACTTAGTTTTGGAATCTGATCATCATATCAACAGTCAAGCAACTGACAGCATACATAATACAAACAGGAGCAGCAAATGAGTGTATAAACATACAGAGGACTGACATATTAAAAGGAAAAATTGTATAAATGAGTGGAGAAACTTGATAAATGGAGATACTTCCAGTCATGAGGGGCCACTGAATGGTTTCAAGCATACATTTTGGAGTATAACAGAGATATAAACCCAAATGAACACCTTTGAGAAATTTTGGAACTTTTGGGAGTTTTTCTTATAATTTGTCACCAATCTGTACATTTATACAGTTAAAGTGTTAACTCTACCCAAAATGGTAACATCCTTAAAGGGGTGGATACAGGAGTAAAACACTGTTCAACGAGATAATTATTACTTTATAAGTCTAGTATCATGAACTCATTAAGAAGTATGAGTAGTCAAAGTAACATGAGAAGGTATCTTGTCAGTGAAATCACTGCTTCAGTACTGAGTTACTGAAGCTAAAACAAGCACCTAACTGAACAGCCTAAACTGATCAGTTCATTTCTCATTAATGTAGGCTGCATGAATGATTATGCTTGATTCATTGCGAAATACGATCACACTGGTTGTACAATAGTAGGCCTATCGCTGGAATATTTGAACATGAGTGAGATAATATAGGTGTAGCTGAAAATGTGGGCGTAAGTACAGGGTAACCTTTTCCCTCCAGAATTCCAAATGCTGACAGAGGAATGTTTACAGCATGTAACTTCTTGTAAAACCACAACTTGTCATTTTTGTATTTCTGTTTGTTTATGGATCAACCAACATGTTAATAACTAAAATTTAGAGCTGTTTGTATTTGTATCTCTGACCTGTAGAGAGAGCCATGCTAGCAGTTTTCTGCTGCTTCCAGTCTTTATGCTAAGCTAAGCTAAGAGCCTCCCAGCTGAACTCCATAGCTCATGCTCATATTTCCCAAAATGTAATTTTTTTTTAACTAACCAAAACAAACTGGAACATGTAAACAGCTCCTTGCTGTGAGCTGACCATGAACACTGAACCATTAAGCCAGTCAGAGAGAGGCTTATTAATGAGCAAAACCACAAAATAACAGAAATGTATAAATCTCCTGTATAAAATCCAGTTACCATCTCTAGCAGGCTTAAACAGAATGCCAACAATGTGATGTAAAGTATGTGTGTATGCCCTACTGTATAACAACGGAGACAGACATTTAATTACTTGCGTTCATGGCATTCAAAAGACATACACTGGGCTTGTCATCTGCGTATCTGTCAGTACCTGTCAGATGTTCATAATCATGTATCATGTAAAGTTTCGCTCAATTAAATCATACTTTTGTCTGCAATTGTCAGCTAGCAGTCTTATCAGGAGGCTATAGTTTGGCTTGTGTGTGTATTCACAGCCACTGTTTCCACGTCTCAGTGCACACCATTAACGAATCAACATAATTTGGGCTTTTCCCCGTCACTGAGCAGTTAACTAATTGTGGCGACTCATATGAAAGCCTTAAGCATAGATCTGATCATTAGTGGCTGCCCTGCAGGTCTACGCCAAGCCCCATGACACAAACACCTGTGTGCCCTGAACATTATCTTCATCATACACCCATCCACACCCATCCACACACACACACACACACACACACACACACACACACACACACACACACACACACACACACACACACACACACACACACACACACACACACACACCATGCAGTCAAAGCAACTGGCATCTCAGTAGGGAGGAAGTGCAGCATGACAAGTGGGAGCAGTGATTTCTGTAGTATCTTTAAATAGTGAGATGTGCTTACGTGAACAATCAACTTTTGTTTAAGAACTTCAATCGACTAGTTAATTCACTTTATCACACGTTCTTCACTTTTTTGTTTAGATAAACTGAAAGTCAAACTTAAGAAACTGAGTTGAGCCAATAAGTGATTAGTTACTATTGTCAATAGTTGTTGTTGAAGTTGTTATCCTGTTTTTAAAATTTTTTATTTTTTTTTATCAAAGATAAGACCATGTGTGCCATCTGAGACACATAAACAAACATACCAAACATCCATCATAACTTTCCTCAAACTTGTAAAAACAATGCTGTCTGAGGATTTTTAAACCAAATGCCAGAAGTTGTGCTAGTAAGCTTACAATGTTTTTTTTTAACAACTTGATTTAAGGAATTACTTAACCGATCAGCTGGACATCCATTTATTGTATAGCAAAAAATTCATGTTGACATTTTTACAGTGTATAGGACAGAGCTGAGGGAATGTTTGAATTGAATAAAGGATAAATACACTGCATAAATGCAACTGTAATATGAGAGTTTAGGCTTGTTGCACATAAAAGGCTGTTGACAGGGAGGCACTGTGAGACTGCAGGTCTATAGAACCCACATGGTTGATGGGATGTATGTCTTCAAAACAAACCCGTTTGTATGTGCAACCCTTCACATATTACTTGAGTCAATCCAGAATGATGGCATTAAGTCCTGTAAGTGATTTGGCATTTACTGTTGGTATCCTGTGACAACTGTGTACAGTATCCACAACAAAGTAAACTGTTCTCCTGGCATCTGTTTAATTTCTTGAAGAGTGCATCCATGGTAATGAATATATATGCATTCAGTGAACAATAATAGGAATGTTAAGTGGACAGATACTGTAAATGGTAGTCTTTAGTCAGTAATATGCAAGAACTGATCTGATAAATCCTCTGTCAGCTACGACTTTAGAAAATGTCATTATGTAAGAATATTCAAGTTCAACAAGCTGTGCAAGATTACCTTTAACATGAAGCAGGCCAAAGAATGCTTCCTGATTCTTAAGAAAGCAGAAGAGAAGAACTCTGATTTGCTTCAGCGAGTATTTGGAAAATCTTTTTTAAAAATGCTTTAACATAAATTTGACCTTGACCTTTAAGTTACTTAACTATCCTATAGGGAGTAGTCCATTTTGATATGCGGTGATAATCCTTTTCCTCTCTGAGTAAAATAAGACTGTACATGTTTGGTGAGCTGTGACCTCTTGCACAAATGAGGCCACTTGCCACAACGACAACTGTATGTAAATGCATTCAAGTCTGTCACATGTAAGTCTGTATTGCAGAAAAAAAACATTTTTCAGCTGTACCAGGTGGGAACAAAGTGTGTCCAGATGTTGAGCGTCTCATTGGTCAGCTGGAAGAGGCTGAGGACGCAGTCGGTGGCTGAGCTGCGGGGGTGTCGGTAGCCGGAGATGATGCCGTCCTCATGGAAAACCTTGAGAAAGAAAACTCTTGGTAAACTTTTGGTAAGTCTTGACAATTCAGTCAGTTTGACAAGTTTGTGAAACTTTTTTTCTCCAACAATGGAACAACAACAAAATACACAAGACTAAGGAAATTCTAAGTCGATCAAGTGTTGCATGTTTAACGTGAAATACCCCAGTGGTCTTTTAAGATAAGATAATAAGAGAGTTATCTGTAATGTTTATTTCATGTAGTGAAATATGAAAATGTAAATCAGTCTGAATGTGTGAGCAAAATGACACTTTTGACTTAAAGTCTTCTTTAAAATAACAACGGGCATTTTATTTAAATTTCTCAACATTCAACATTCAACACTCATTCTCCTACTTGAGTCCAGCTCAGTTTGATTGTGTGAAACCTGAAATGTCCAGTGAAGATACGGTGAAGATGAACTTACTTTGGGAACTTGATTGATAGTGAAGACTCGTGGTAATTTGAAGAGGCTGAGCATGACTACTGCAAGTGGTTCTGCTGCTGCTGCTGCTGTCGGGGAGGAGAGCTGAACTGAGGCCGTCTGCAGGGAGTGCCTCTTTATATGGTTGTGTTGCCATGCTGTCCTCAAGGTTTCTCTCCCTCATCTCCTCCCTCTTCACGCCCAGCGAGAATATCCAGTATACCTGTGCCACTCCTCCTCCTCCTCCTGCCATCTCTCTGTGGTAACAGGGTTTGTGCACACAGGTGTATAATCACACACACAAAGGCATGTACACACACACAAACACAACTGCTGCTTGGCCACAAGAAGTCTAACATTTTTCAAGATTAGACCAAAATCATGGCCACTCTTCTCACATAAGAGACTGTTGTTTGCAAAACAAAGCTGCTCTTCTTGTAATTGCATAATCCTCTCACAAAGAGATGACGGTCTAGCCAGTAAGACAGGTTTCAGTAAAAACAATGTCCCTTCAGTGTACCCCCCCCCCCAGCCCAGCTATGATTGACATGTATGGTCTGCAACTGAAGCTAATATTTTCATCCATTTACCTGCCAAACAACTCTCAGCAAGTGCAGCAGAAGAGGAGTGCTATTGGAGTTTCAGCTGGTCCAGATAAGGCTGACATAATGAATGAAGGATGTGAATTGGTCTGGCTGAAAAGTCAACAGAGGTCCTTTCATGCCACCTTCTTGCACATCTCTCGGTTATGCCTGACATGTCACCATCTGCCCTCATAATGACGACAGCCGTCACACCCAGCAGAGATGGCAGAGCCCAGTCAGAGCGGGCCTGTTATCTTGTTTAAACTCTGAAGCAATGAAAGCAAACACGTCTCACCGCCGCTGCAGAATTAGGAAGTGGAAAGTGGGAAATGTTTTTTGTGGTTTGTTTGAGTTTGCTTGAAAAATCAATTACATTTTGTTGCTGTGCCATATTTTATGTCTTTTGTTTTGAGCTCAGCCATCTATAACAAACCGTCGTGCTTGCTTAAGTTTAAAAAAGAAGTTAATGCTTTATCTCAGGCTTGATGGAAAACCTGAACTATTAAATCCCTAATCCTCTGTACCAAGCTTCTGTTTACAAGTCTATCCAAATTATTGTAGACCAAGTATGTTTAAAGTACATACATTTAATCCGGATCAGCTCTAAATTTAAGTGCAATCTCCAAAACCATCAGCCTTTGCTTTGAAACCACTTTTAGTAATCCACCATGTTGCTGCAATCCCAGCAGCTCAGTGTGATAAACTAATGCACTGCGGCAGAGCACCTTGGGATTTCATTCCACTTTCTCTCAGAGGAGTTGAGCTGCAGTCAGAACCAGAGCAACACCACAGGTTTAGAGCAAAAATAATTAAACAGGAGATGTATGTCTGACTAGAAGTCAGTTCAGTTTGGCTTGGAGTCAGTGAGCGCAGTTAATATGTAAGTTAATACGTAAGTGATTAAGACTTCAGTGGAAACAGAATAAACAAAGCCAAGTGCCTAGAGTTATACCCCTGGAGAGCTGGATGATGAAAAAAAGACAACAACAAAAATATTTGTAGGGACATGGTGAAAAAAAATTTGTCTCTGGAGAGGAACAGATTAGCACACCTTCCTAATTTTATAGTTATGCTAAAGTTGACTGTTTTTTTGTTTTAATATTTTGGTAGTACCATTTATGCTCACCACACTTCCTGTAATGAGTAACTTGACACCAGGCTAAAAACAGTGTATCACTACCCTCTCTGGTTGAAAGTTTCAAGACTGTTGTGCTTCTGATCACACCCAGCCACACCCATCCAGCATTACTGACGTTCAGGAATGTGCTCTGTGGGTGTACTACAAAACCTGATTCGGCGTGGGTTCCACTTCATTTCAGTTCGGACCACAAAACGGCATCACTGTGTACAATTTAAACAAAGCACCATGTGTAGCAACAGCATTGTGAACAATACAGATAAATTAAAACATTTCTCAACATCATACCTGCCACTTCATACACATCCTGCACTCTGTTCATCCAGGTTGCCTATGGAAGATTTTATCGGACTGGTTGTCTCCTGCTGATGACCCTGGGTTCTGAAGTGGATATTCTTACAACTCATGGGAGGCAATGTCGCTACCGCCACCTGCTGGTGTGTAAACTGCTCTCACACTTGCAGATCAGATGTTTACAGATCTCTGTGGTACAGATTCCACAAATGCATAAAAAGGAAGTCACAAATGTAGCGTGACCCACAAATTGACAGGAAAGTATCCACAAATGTGCAAAAACGGTTAGGTGTGTAAAAATAGATCCACAAATGCCTAACACTTTGTATGTGAAATTAAAATACATGTGTACAGAGTAAATTATACATTTTTGAAAATTGTACAGTTTTTTGTGGAAATGATTTTCCAAAACACAAATGTAAAAATACATGTTTTGGGTAGTGAGATCACATTACAACACAGTAATAAAATGAAATGTGTTTTATAACTCCCTTCTGCTACATAACAGACAAAATACAGTATACAAAAACAATCATAGAGTAGTAAGCAGGAGCAAACTGTAAACTATATTCCATGGAGCAGTACCAAGGATGAATTTGAGTTAGTTTCCTTTAATTTGTGACCCATCTGCAGTGTTGGGCAGTAATGCGTTACTCAAGTGAAAGTAATATAGCAATGTAAGGAGTAACGTAACTAGTTACTTTTATACACCAGTAATAAGTAAAGTAATATTAAAACTTTTTTAAGGAGTAATTAGTAACTTATTACAATGTTTGTGTCACGGTCCTGTCCTGAGCTTGTCTGGATTATATTATTTTGGCCATGTCTTCTCTGTGTTTTGATTTTGGTTCCTCTGTGTCTGGGTTTCAGTCCTGTCTGTGTGTCTTGTTGGGGAGTCTGGGTTTTAGTCCATGTCTTTGTTCTTAGTCCTGGTCCTTAGTTCATGTCTTGGTATTTGCTCCTAGTTCTTGTGTACATTAATTTGGTTTAGTCTGCACTGTACTCTGTGTTCTAGTTCTGCGTCCTTGTTTAGGTTCTGGTACTTTGTAATATGTGTTCTGTCTGTGTTTATTTATTTTGCCCCATGTCTGCCTGTCAAGTGTTCTGTCTGTTTCCTCAGTTTTCACTCTGCCTGCCTGCCTCTCTATTTTCCCTGCTGTCTCTCTGCCTGCCTCGTTAGCCTCATGTCCCTCACCTGTGTTGCTCCCGTCCTGCTCCATAGTCCCTGTGTGTGTATATATACCTGGTGTTTCTGTTTAGTCCATGTCCGGTTATTGTCGCATGCATGCTCAGTTGGCTGTTGTATGTACTACCAGTTGCTGCTTTTTTAGATGTTACTAGTTCCTGTACCCATGAGTTCTATTCATGCCTGTTTGTCGTGCCTGGGATAAATAAACCCTGGAACTCAATCTCAGCTCACAGTGTCTTGCGTTTGGGCTCTCACCCCCTCTGCGCACCCCCTCAGCGCACCCAGCGATCCTGACAGACTGAGTAACTTGCCCAACACTGCCCATCTGCATAAATTAAATATTAAAATGAGTGAATATAATCTATTACTGCAACATCCAACGAAGGTTAAAATCAAGGGCAACTGGACTTGCCCTTGATTTTAACCTTCGTTGGGTAACTATGACCTGGATGACTGAGAATCTTCATAGACATATTACTGCAACAGTTTTTCTTGTAAGCAACTGAAGTATTTCTGATCCAGTACCTGCTGATTTATACTTGTACTATCCCATCTCGCCACAAAGTGTCAGTCCTCCCAAACAGAAGCTACACAAGTTTGGGCGTGAACAGGTACTGCGGTTGATTAATAAGATGTATGAGGAGCAAAACCACTGAAAGGTGTTTGCCCACGCAGTTTATTTTTAGCCTGAACTAAATGTTTTCTCAGTGTCCTCAAACATTGTCCTTTGTTTGTATTTCTTATTAATACATTTATTACTTAGTGACCTCAGACTACAAAGCAATTTTTTTTGGAAACATCACATGGAAAATAAAGTGCATCACTGCAGGGACAGAAAGGTCTTGGGGCTCTGCTTGTTTATTTTATGGACTGTTAATGAGAAACAGTAACAAGTTCGCTTCAGGCCAATGCTCTACCCCTCTCTCCCATGTAAGCCAACCTGAGCCTCTTGTGGCAAGCCCTGAATGTTTGTGTAACGTCAGCACTCATTAAGCATTCATTGAGTCATTGTTGCAGATGCAAACGTTGCTTTTAAGAACTTTGTTTTTTGTACTTCAGATGACTGTAAAATGGCCCAAAGGCTTACAGCAAAAATATCAAATTTTGACCTCAAACTTAGATTAAAAAATGCAACAAACATTTCAATTCAAATATATACAGTGGTATATATATATAAGGTAACTTGTGCTTCACTTGAGCATATTCAATTTCTAGTACTAGTACTTTCTAGTACTAGTATGTTGTCATTATATAATTACTATTTCACTACATTTCATGGTAATTATGGTAATAAGAAAATGGTAGTAGTATTCACATCCTGTAATTAAGTAAAATTAGCAATACTGCAATATAAAAATACTCCGTTATGCAAAAGTTCTGAACTGTAAAAACTTAAAGTGTTTCAGAAGTAATTCAGAAAAAGTGACTGTTGATGATTTATGGATTACTGTAACTCTCCAAAGTAACCAGTAACAACAGCTTTCAAAGAAGTGTAGTAGAAGTATTTTCATACAAACTTCTACTCCACTACATTTCAGAGGGAGATATTGTACTTTTTACTTCACTACACTTCAGAAGAAGGAAGAAGGAGCTTTTATATGTGTAAAACACTACTTGGCAAAAAGTAGTTCTTCCTTCTTCCTTCTTCTGAAGTGTAGTGAAGTAAAAAGTACAATATCTCAATATGAATGAAAATACTCAAGTAAACCAGACGTAGGCTACTTAAAATTTGTACTTAAGTATGTGATCATAAATAAGAAAAAACATTAAATGTACACTAACATTTCAGGTGCAAGCACAATTATACTCAATCACGTTATTTGTTTTTTTCTAGCATTCCTTTACATTTGCCATTTTTAATAATAATAAAAATAATGATCTGCCGTGTTTGTGTTGTGATCTGTCGTAGGGACAGATGGGTGGTAGACTTCACTGAACCAGGCTGCTGTGCTGCAGCTGCTCAAAGTGTTGGTGCCTCCCTGGTGTTTTGGTTGATGAAGTGTAGTTTGTGTCTCCAAATGAGAGGCGTGCGTGGCAGACGCCCCCCTGATACATTATTAATAGTTGTTAGACTCCAGATGCTCTTTTCCCTTCTCTGTTGAATTTGAGACCTTTACAGCTTTTTCTCAATCTAATCAAGTCCCCCCACCACAGACGTGCCTTCTGCCTATATCATTTTTTTATTTACTCAAGCACCTACTGCTGCTCTGTCTCCTCATCGTTCTCTTCCAGCACCATCATCATCATCTCTGACTCGGCTGGTGAAACGCTATTAAAGACTTTTATCATCTATACCATGTAAAAGTGTGCTCATGAATGACCAAAAAGCAGCAATTACCAGGTTTGGAAACTGAGACAAAAGATTTATTTAATTTTGGTGTAATGGCTGTTTCTCTGTCTTTGGTGTTCATTTAGAAGAGATGATGACACTGGGCTGAATTTGATAACACTGTTTGCTCAGTAGCACAAATTAAACGAGATAAGAAGTGAAGTTTGAAAAGGATTTTGCAGAGCACAAGGAACGGATTCCTGGATCATTTAGAAAAGCTTTACAGCACACTGCTGAGGTACATGATCTGTTAGTAAGAGAATAGAGTTGGATGGGATGATCCTATTTAATATCAAGCTACAGCCAGCAGCCAGTGTGCTTAGCAAAAAGACCAGATGTAAACAGGCGTCTAGCCAAGCTCTGTCCAAATGTAACAAAATCCACCTACCAGCACCTCTAAGGTTCACGTTATACAGTATTTCATTTGTTTAATCCGTACAAAAACCCAAGTAAAAACTGATATGTAAAATCAACAGTTTGTCTGGCAACCAGCAACCGGTAAGATTCCAGGAAGTTATTGCTCAGAGCCAAGAAATCGACTGCTGAGATGTAACATGTTAATTAGTGAGCTTGTTCCAGTTCTTGTGCAAAGCTAAGCTAAGCCGCTGCTGGCTCCATATGGACAGCTGTATATTCAGCGGACAGATATGAGAGTGGTATTGATTTTCTCATCTCTCATCAAAAAGAGTGTATTTCTCCAAATACCAAACCTTTCCTTTAAAAAGGTCATATCATGCTCATTTTCAGGTTCAAAATTTTGTATAGGGGTTGTACCAGAACAGGTTTACATGGTTTCATTTTCAAAAAACACCAAAAAACTGCTGCAGCTCCTCTTTTCACCCTGTGTGTTGCACATTTCATTTTAGCTATGGAGTGATACATCTTGCCTGTACATGATCGTTGTTGGGAGTTGCACATGCACAATTCCTAGTTAAGGACTAGCCAATCAGAAGCAGAATAGGGCAGGTCCTGAAAAGCTGGTAAACACAGCTGTATATTTTCCCCTTACCAGCTTAGCAACATGGACTGGAGCAAGAGTTTCAGAGAGGTGAGTAATTAATTTGTAACAAATGTGTCTTTCATCCATAAAGTTTTAACTGAGCTCTGTCTACATCACAGTGACAACTTTATGTCCATTGACTGCCTGGAGGGTAGCTAGTGTTTGGAAGGGAGAGGAGAAGCAGCAAGTGACGTCTTGTCACTGTGTGCTGCAGCTCAGAGTGTTTTTCCACCTGTGTTTTTGAGGGCGTGTCTGACTAGTCGATAGGCGAGCCTTATGATGTGCATTTTGTTGTGACGTCACAAGAAAGCAGAAAAAAAGGCTGGACTACAAACGAGCTGTTTTCAGGCAGTTCAGAGCAGTGTTTTCTGTGGGAGATGGGAACTCCCTTTGGGCTGGATTTTGGACTTTTTACATGCACAAAAAAGATATATAACTCAATAAAGGAGAGGGAAAAAGCAAAAAAGCATAATACCACCTCTTTAAGATCAAAGCTTTAGAAGAAAGTCACCCATCAAGTTTAGCAGGTGTATTGTTTTGGTTTTCTTTTTGCTGGATGCCTCCACATTTCTCTTTTCCCACCTCCTCTGAGACCCCCAGACAATACACAACCACATCCAATAATACAGGGTTCAGCAGAGTGTTAATTTCATCAAGTGGGTAAATTTATGGGGACCATAAAGCCTCTGGACGCCGCAGTACCAAGGATTCACTGTAATGTTATCACAGCCATCTCAAAGGCATCTGAATGGCAGCAAAGGAGGTCATGAAGCGACTGAGCTTATCAGGTTTATGTAGGGCTAATTACAGGACTGGGAGACAGACTCACTGTCAGGAGGGACGGTAATATCATTAGCGTCGAGTAAAGGGAAGGAACGAGATGTGTGGGGCGAATAGTGCGGATGTGAGGGAGAAATCATGGCTGGATTGTATAAATGCCAGAAGGTAATGAAAAATGCAAACGGGTGGCGGGAGATACAGTCCTTCTCAGGTGTCTGAGCGTCTCACTGGATCAGAATAGCCTAATTAGGATAAATTATTAATCAGGATTGTTTTTCCTCTCTGCAGTTTCACAGAGACGACGTTCAGTATGAACAAACTGTTTCTCTACTGTAGTCAGTGTTGTTTAACACCGGACATGAGCAGCGGGACTAAAACAAGTACTCCACCTTCTCTTCAGAATTTAAAGTTTACAATGAATAAAATTCTGGGGATAGAGAAAACCTATCAAAGACGAGTAAATGGTTTAATTATGAGGCACACAGGTAAATGATACAGAAGGGTTTGTTATGGGCAGATAAAAACATAGCCTTGAAA
This sequence comes from Micropterus dolomieu, assembly GCF_021292245.1. Taxonomy (NCBI): domain Eukaryota; kingdom Metazoa; phylum Chordata; class Actinopteri; order Centrarchiformes; family Centrarchidae; genus Micropterus; species Micropterus dolomieu. The sequence goes on along the minus strand of NC_060169.1, from coordinate 9,290,341 downwards.
TTGTATTTACTTCAATACAGCTGATATTTTTATTTAAAAGAAGATTAATATTAATTTACGTTTTTATTCATTTAGCTGACGCTTTTATCCAAAGCGACTTACAATTGCCATTTATGTCAGAGGCTGCACGCCTCTGGAGCAACTAGGGGTTAAGTGTCTTGCTCAGGGACACAATGGTGGATGGGTCCAACGGGGGATTGAACCTGGGTCTCTCACACCAAAGTCATGTGTTTGGTTTCCTTTTTGGCTTTTGTATCGTATGTTTTTTGTTTTATTTTTTGATATAGATATAATGCAATGTAAACAATTTTTTGTGGTCTATTGGAATAAAGCACAGTGTAAAATAATACATCTAATGATTGTTTTTGAGTATCTATTAATTTGACAACTATTTTCTCTATCAATCTTCATATAACAAAAACTTCAAGGTGCCGTCTTCACATTACTTGATTTGTCCGACAAAAACACAAAGCTATTCAGTTTTTGATCACATAAAACAAAGAAACACTGGAAATAATTTCAACCGATAATCTGTTTTGCATATTTCCTACTAAATTAATAAAAAATAATCATTATTAAAAGTACTTGCAGATACATTTTCTGTCGATTGACTAAGCAATTAATTGTATCAGCTCTACAACGGATCTTCATTAAACGGCTGAGTCCCTTTTAAATGTTACAGATATTAAACCACGAGTTTGAGAAAAAATGCTTTTATTTTTTACACCTTTAAAAAGCACATTTTTAAAGCACAATTTACTCTGTATACAAACAACTCTCTTTCTTGGACTAAAAAAATGGTAGCATTTGCACATTGTGCTTTGATTGCAAAGTCTGTACAACCGCTCTGGATCTCCTGTGGTGTCATGACCCCAGTAAACATTTTATTGCATAAATCACATTTGACCTCAGCGGTCATATGTTCAGTCAAAAAGTCAAATAGTGGAAAAACAGAAACAAACCCCACTAAAATGATGAAAAAGAAGTTTCCATAGCTGTAACACAGTGAACAATAATAGCAGCTTCCTTATTGAAGGCGTTGCACATTGTCCTGAAAAGAAAAACAAAGCATGCCTAAAGAAATACAACCAAATCTTGTGACAATAAACGGCAGTTGTGCTTTTATCTATCTAGAAAAACATAGTATTCCTCAGCAAATTATTCCAACAAATGATGAATGATGCAAACAAAACACTTCAAAACAAAGACAAAAGTAAAACTTTCTAGGAGAATTTGCAGCTATTGTCTGCCTTTAACAGTAGCTGACTAAATGCTAATCTCTAGTTGCACACGTCCCCTTTATAATAAGCAAGTTTTACATATCTTAATTTTACTATAATCTATTCAACCTACATCTGAAAAACTAGCATTTCTCAAAAAGACAGTGTCTCTCTGTGACGTCTCCGAGGAGACTTAATGTCATTAAATGCTGAATGGAAATTTGCACAAAAATATACAAATTCCAATATACTTGAATCAATGGCTTTGGTATAAACAAAATGGAGATAGTTGTTCACACGCTTAACTTTCATTCCTGAATGTTCCCTTTAAACTACATATTTCCACGTGTCCTGTTAAAATGGCAAAGAATGAATTATGTAAGTATTCATGGGGAGAAAATGCCACCAGGAAAAGAACAAAGCAAGGTTCAGCAAGTGTACAAAAAAAAAAAAATGGGATTCTCAAAAAGTACACCCAAACCTCTTCTCTCAGAAACTCAATATAATTCCTTCCATCCAAAGTATAAACCTGGAGGAATAGCTCCACTGTTGAAAAAAAAATCTGAGATTTTGAGAATATAGTCAAAATGTTTTAAGAAAAGAAGTCATGATTTAGAAAAGGCGAAAGGCATAATGTTACAAGAAAAAGTCTAGTATTTAAGGAATAAAGTCAGAAACATTTTTAAGTCATATTTTGAGATACAAGTCGCAAGTCATATTATTAGAAAATAAGTCATAGTGGTTGCTTTGAAAACAAAATGCTGTCTATTATGATTAAACGTGGAAGATTGGATTACATGCACTTGTTTTATCTTTTCCTGAAATACAGTATAATGTGCACTATACACACACTGTATTGTAGTTACTATTTTTCCTTGCAAAATATAATGAATCACAATATCATGACTATTCTTGAAATATTACAACTTTTTTCACAAATTCTAAAAATTGTATTTGAGAATTTGTACTCTGTCGTAAATCCTCACTTATTACTTCTGAATGCAATGAGCTGAGTCACAGATGAAGCAAGCTCACACTACAATAACTTCAAGCAGAGCGCTTGGGTAAATGGTTTTATCTCAAAGTTTAGGCCAGTTTTAAGAAAATGAAAAATTCACCACCAACACATTCAGAAGAACAAACCAGCCTGACTCTCCTGCTTCCCATTAATAATCTTTAAGGTAGATCGATGAAAGCCTCATTAATGCCGAGGGATCCACTTTGTTTTATTTGTGAGGGCAATGCCAGTGAATGCTGACTCATCCCTGACTAGCGACTGTACTGTGTTCAGACTCTGCAGCCCATTAAGACAGTTGAATTGTTTGCGTCTTGGCGAGCCTCCGTCTCCTCGTTCAGCGGTCAACAGGGCAGGACGATTAAAAACAATCGGTTCATGCACCCACAACAGCTGACAGGAGCAATGAGAGCCTGCTGGGACTGACAGCCTCTTTATGCATGTCAAGAATTTACCTCAGCCTTCAGCACTCCTGCAATTGTCTATTTAAATGTTATAAATTGACATGTTAGTGAGACACAGCTGTGCCTCTGCTGCCCACACGTCTGTTTACATCTTATACACAACACATACATCTACACCACCTACACTTATATTCAGCAATTATCTGAAAGTGTGAGTTAAGAGTTAAGAAGTGAGTTTCCAAGTTAATATTCTAGGTCAAGAGGGGGCATGACAGTGAATGAAAATGTGGCTACAACTAATGGTGCTGGTGTTCAAACCAAGGGACATAAAAGGATATAAAAGATTTTAATATTTAACAGGCCAAGAGATTCATCAGAAGCTAAAGTTTGTCACTGAAAGAAAGTTTAATAGAAAAACAAGTATTAGTTAGAAAATCATTGCCACACTGTGTCCTGTGTACATTTCTTATGGGATGAAGGGAGCTTAAAAGTGACACTGCAGGGTCCCATTGCAAATGCATGAAGCTTTAATGGTCTACTTGTATTTCTTATTTATCAGAGACATGGCACATTAATTAACATTATTAAAAATGTGTCAGAGTAGGCCATTTGTAGTCTCTTGTCAGATTAGTAAATATAATAAAGATCTGAAGAAATTATTGATCGTTTTATCAGTAGTGGCTCATGTGTGTAGCATAGTCTGCACACTGGGAGTTTCCCATGTCCACTTCAAGGCAACACACCCACAAAAACGTTAAATATAGCTGACTGTGTAATTCCCAAATAGCTTTTCCCAAACGGTGCAAATGAGAAGAACAGAGGAAACGGCGACTCTTGATCAGAGACTCTTGAGGCTCATGTCTCAGCTGCCTTTTTTTTCTTCCAACAAATACTGAGATTCGTGAACAGCCGCGACCACATCGGAGCTGAAAATCACAATACAGCATCTCTGATATAGAAAGCTTAAGCATTACTAACTGAGCTGAACTCAAAGTGATGCAGAATTAACTATTTATAGCTGCACTGGCACATGAATTATTAAGTTTTTTGGGACCAACCGACAGACTGTAGTGGGTTTTGGTTACAGCTAAGATTCGTAGCGCACAGTTTTTCATCTTAAAACATCACATGAAGAAACCAGCTTTATAGAGGGTACCGCCCTGACGACTAATTAGGATAGGCCTGATCTTAGGGAATGTAACACGGACACTCATGTTATAGCAGCGTGCTAGCTGCAGCCGTCCGTGCCTCAACTGAAAACACAAACTGGTCCCCGTGTAAGTCACATTACCCATGATGCAGTCATGCAGACAACTCTGTCCAGATGTGCCTACACAGCAGCTCAGCTAAACACAGTGGAATTGTTGGTAGGAAGCAAAGAGACCTGCTGGTAGCAGAGCTGGTTTATCCATCTGAAATCAAATATGGTGGTTTGAGGTGTTTATTCCTCAGAGCTGATTTGAACTTTTTAAGCAGACACCTAATCCATGGCTTAAAACGGTTATTAAGAGGGAAAAAATATTACTCACTACAACAACATAACACCGCCAAAATTATTTGTAACTATTTAACTGTGGGGCTTCAGAAAACAACTTGGAAGCTGCCAGTTTGCAGGCATAAAGCATCGGACTTTTCAGCATTTCAATAAAATAATTTCTATCACAGCTGTATGGTATAAAAAAATTCTTGATTTAAAACTTATGTTTTGAGGTTTAAAGGATGTAAAAAAAAGTTTGAAGAGGAGAAATAAAATCCAAAATGTTTTAGTATTGTATATCGATAAGATTCATTAATTTTTGGCAAATAATTTATAATATATTCTGTTTTGTTAAAGTTTACTTGTTTAAATAAACTCGAAATGGTAAAAAAATACAATTGGAGAAGAGACCTGTGGTGGATGTGTGTCGGAAATGTGATCCAGTTTAAACACTTCAAGGAGTTTCATCCTACTCTAACGTCATATATTGTTTAACCCCACACACACACACACACACACACACACAGAAACTAGGTCTGTGCATAATTACAAACACTAGCTCAAGGGGAAAGAAAAAACAGGAGAAGAGAGCTACAGTCAGTGTTGCAGAAAATATAAAACCTGCAACAGAGCACACGAGAAATGTTAAGTGGTGAGAGCTGCAGCTGATAAACTCATCCAATAGATTATGTACCTCTAACAGACACACAATGTGAGCATCCACCTCACATTCAATCATCCATTAAGTTCTCACACATAGTATATTCAACTTTTCAGTCATCATTTCAGCTGTATGATATACGTGGGTTAAAGTTTCTCTAGTTGTGCTTGGCACGAATCCCTTTTAAGTAGTTTTTCCAGCGCTTGACCACATCCTTGAAGACGGGAGAGTTGTCTATGGATGCCACCAGCTGTAGCTGGTTAATGTGTGTGGTGTGATAGTCCCAGCGTGCCAGGTTGGGCGCAGTGCCCAACATGAAGTGACGCAGGTCATAGATGCTCCCAGACCCTGTGTCAAAGAGCGGCAGCATGGCCTTCAGTGACTCCATGCCGCGGCTGAACAGCTGCCCAGCCTCCCTGCCAAGCTTCTCTCCGGCTGTCTCAGTCAAGTCAAAGAGTCCCAGCAGGGAGTAGATGAAGCCGTTGAGGACAAAAGAACTGGGTGTGGTGGGGTATTCCTCATACCAGTCGTATTTGTTCATGAACACAGCTTTGACCCCGTGCTGTGCTGAAGGCACCTTGTAGGGTCCTACTGCCTTGAGGGCAGCATTGAGGTAAGCCTGGTCCTTGGTGAGGAGGTAGGCTCTCACAAGGGTGGACATGGCCTGGCCTTGAGCCATGGCAGAGTACCAACCGGGCTCCAGAGGCCGGAAGCCTTCGCCCAGTTTACGGGTGACCATGATGGGCCAACCGCCTCGCTCGTCCTGGTTGCGAAGCAGCCAGTCGCTGGCGGCAAAGAAGGCGGCCATGTGGGCAGTGGTGGAGATAGTGACGTTGTCAACAAAGCCACGGCCATGCAGGACTAATCGTACCACCCGTCTGGGCATGATCTGAGGAGGAAATCAGACGCAAAGGCAGACAAGATGATTAATGACTGGAATTATGATTTGGCATTAATTCATTATTGTTGTTTATCATCTCTACATTTAATAATTTAATGTCACAGCTCTCATAATGACATAACCTGGTTCAAAGTAAATATAATTAACTGAATTTGTTTTGTTCATACATAACAGAAATACAGCATTAAGATGGGAAATTAGTTTTATTAGATTAATTATGCATGGTCCAGTTTAGGGATAAAAAGATGATTATTTATTAATATGTTTATTATTTCCTCCATTAATCGATGAATGGCTTTGTTTATAAAATGTCAGAAAATATTAAAAAATGTCTTGCACAATTTGTTAAAACCCACAGGACATTATCAAATAATGCACATATTTATATGTTTATTCAGTTTACCATGACATAAGATGAAGAAGCAGCAATCCTCACATTTGAATTGTTATTCAAATAGGCATTTTTGCTTGAAAAATGACTTAAATACTCAGTTCATTCAAAATCATAGTTGCCGATTAATTTTCTCCTGATCAATCAACTAATTATTTCAGCTCTAGTGCAGTTACATAGTTATTAGAACACAGGTATTTTATCAAAAAGCTACTTTCAGTACTTAAAGTTTGAAACCAACCTTAGTGGCCTTCACAGCCTTAGTGTTGGACAGCCCAACGCCCTTCCTGAGGTCGGTGAGCAGATCTCGGGTCAGAGTGCTCCAGGCGGTTCGTGGTCCGACACCGTAGGTGATTTCACGGTCTTTGAAGGCAATGAGCTGCGTGCTGGTCACATAGTGGATAGTGAAGGGCGGGCCCTTCTCCGTGGTTTCGAGGATCACAGACACGCTGCCGTTGGAGATGAACTTGACGTCCAAGCTGAGGATGAAGTCTTTGGAGTTGCCCAGCGGGATGGACACACCTTCTGAGGACTCTGTGGTGAGGAGGGTGGGTGCAGCAAATAAATGGGGGAAATGTTAAAAATATGTATAATGAACTGGAATTGCAGGAGAAAGCAAGTTTTGTAGTGCTTCTCAAAGTGCATTTGGATCCTTTGACTGACTGAGAACTCCTGACAATTACCGGATGACAACGGGCTATTTTTAGCAGACTAACTGGTAGCCTTTTAAAGTGCATCTGTTCCCTTTCATACGCTCTCCTTTGATGATGCGTTTCTATGATAGAGGTATTTTTCCTCATCTTTCAAGATTCAATTCATGGTTACATTCACAGTGCAGCTCTTTGCCAGGTGTGCCCGAGTGCATGTGGTTGGAGGACAGAGAGAGCAAGGCAGTCTGTGTGTCCAGTGTGTATGCATGAGAGTAGTGGAATACAGGGGAGAATGTTTTTTTGTATGGTATAAGTTTTCTTATATAGATGTCTACAACGTTTTTAACAAAGTACTTTGTATTGTATAGTGTCTGATTTTTGACTTAATGGTATTGATTGGTATTGTAACCGAGAGTTCTGTGTAACCTAACTGAATTAACTTGATGAGGAATCAATAAACGGGATGAAGTTCAAACATCTGAATTTAGACCTTGTTAGTTACTTACAACAAAATGTTCTAAATAATTAACAATGTTCTAATACAACACACAAAATAAAACCCCTCCCTACCTACTTATCTTGTATCCCAAACAAAAAAGAGCTGAATCTCACTCAATTGTCCCTCCCTCCTTCCATACAGTTAAGATGGCTATAAGGTTAACAAAAACTGGGATATATTCATCTCGCATCGTGCCTACCTTTAGTGGATCGTATATATTGGGTATGGAATTAATCTGCAAATGCTCGGGTTTAAGATGAGACCAAACTTTTCTATGGATGTCCGTTTTTGAGCCACAACAACAGCCAAAATGTGGCCTGCAACAGGCTAGGTAAGACTTGTTTTTAGCCTAGCTATTGCAATGGAAATGTCGTAACGAAAAGCGAAATACTGCTGAAAAGACAAACGTCTAAGCTTTGTGATAGGCTCAGTCAATACAACAGGTTTTTCGAAAATTGTGAATCACCGCAACCACGAGAGGTCCTTACACATACAGTCGCCTGGAGGTAGGGCTGGGCAACAAAACAATAGTGATAATTATCGCAATATAATATTTCTCAATAACAATGTAACAAATGTTCAATATATCGTCAGTAAATGTTTGATTCAATTCATTTGAATCACTAACAATTTTGCATGTAATGTTTCTACTAAAATATTAATTTTGTTGAGGAAAAGGGACTGAAAAAAGTGTTTGTCACATTCTGACCATAAAGAAGTATGATTTCTTCAACTTTTCACTTAGAAACAAAAATCAGCCTTTAAACGTGAAAGAAATAATGATTTGACATTTATCGTGATAATTATCGATATCGAATGATGTGAAATGTTTTTATCGTTATAACATTTTTGGCCATATCTTCCAGCCCTACCTGGAGCAGATAATGATCAATAACAGTCAGATAACTTTAGAAAAATTCTGCACATAAAACTCTAGTCCTCATTACCAAAGAAGTAATTTTGTTAGTGACTGTCTGGTTTGCCAAAGCTGTGTGTGTGTATGAGAGAGTCTCAAACACACACAGGGACAGGCTTCTCATGGGATGTATATTACAGATGTGTCACTGCACACTGAGCTTAATTAGGAAGAGGACAAAAGGGAGGGAATAGAAGGAGGAAAAGAACAGAGTAGTAGGAAGATGGAAAAAGAGAATAAAAGAAGTTGATGCACTGCAGCAACTTTTCTATTTGCATCTCTTCCCTACAAAACTCAGTGAGGATACGAACTCAGATGATATTCAGTTTCCACACTGCCACCGCTCCTCTTACATTCTATCATCTCTATGCCAGGCACTTCAGTTGCTGTTCTGAATTCATTTCAACCCCCTAAAGCACTAACTGCCTCTGGAATGATCTCTCCTTTGGCCTTGTTACTTTGTCTGCACTGCAAAGAAAACCCAAAAAAGCTTTTCTCATCAAGGCTCCCCAAAGGATGAAGAGAAGAAAGGGTGTGGGAGTCAAGAAAAAAGCAGGGTAATGGAATGATGGGTCGCATAAGTGCCTTTAAAGCCTGCCAGAGACAGGAGAGAGTGAAAATGAGCCAATAGTGAGAAGACAATTGAGAATCAGAGACGGCAAGATCTTGCATGACATGAGCTGAAAAAGCAGAAGCAGACGAGGCCGTCTGAGACACAAAGACAGTCGATCACGAGGAGAATGAAGGAGAGAGACAGTCTGGCAGGGGCCTCTGCATGACTACGGCTCTTTAATGCACTCATAAATCCATTACTTAAGGCAATGCAGAGAGTAAGTGGATTTGTACTCTGGCCCCGTGATTACTCTGGCATCAATAAAGGATGGGAAGGGAATATAGACGAGTTTCTACCTCCTCTGCTCTGCTCTGCTCTCTGGCTGTTTAGCAATAAGGCAGGAGACAGATGACATGCAGCTCGAAATATGTCGGCGTAAAACCGTGCTTGTATAGATGAGTGAGCACGTTGAAGGAAGGCTTGAAATCACATGTACAGTAGGTGTTACACACGTGCGGACACAAACGATCCAAGTCACAAGACAACAGTCAATGCACGTATGATTATTAATCCACACCCTTCTGTGACTACATGAGTGTGTCGACAGGACGTACAGTGCCTATAAAAAGTATACACCCTTTTAGCAAGTTTTCATGTTTTAAGGGCCGCAAATACAATTTTTTTGTTACTGATTAATCAGATAATTGATTTCTTGATTAATCGTCAATGAAATGTAGTATTATGCCATATTATAATTTATAATTTCCCAGAGCCCAAGGTGACAAATCGAAATTGCTTGTTTTATACGACTAACAGTCCAAAACTTAAATATATTCAATTTACGATCATATATAACCACATTTAATGAGCTAAAACCATCACATTTTTGGCATTTTTGTTTGAAAAATATAACAATTATCGAATTAGTTGCAGATTAATTTACTGTTGCTCAACAAATTGATCAGTTCTACGTGTTTTATTGTCTTACAACATTGAATCAAAGTAGATTTAATGTGGCTTTTTGACAGTGGTGACTGTCTAAAGGTGGTCTAAATTAATAACAAGTTAATAAAAAGTTAGGCAGCAATTACAGCCACGAGACTGTGCGTTTAGGTTTCTGTTGGCTTTGCGCAAAAGATCTGTTCTCACTTTGACATTGAAGTTATAATTCTTAAAATGTTCATAAAATCAAACTCCATTTTGATACTATTGTATGGTCAGAATTTTCCTGCAATAGCAATTCAATGTATTTAGTAAACTAGAAATAATCGGTCTATATAGTTTTTATTGTCGCTGGATTCAGATTGACTTCCTAAACACAGGGAAATGGTGCATTCATGTAATCCAGTGTTAGACACTCTTTCCTGTTCTCTCTCCTACAGCCGTATCAGAGCTGTATTAAAAAGGTCGAGTGCAGGACCTTTACATATGTTACCTGTTACATTCAAGCCCTTGCCAAATCAGTTCACACAATGCTGATTAAGTCTTTCCCTGCCAGGTTAATCTCTCTGTATTCGTAGCACTGGGAGTGACCAATGTCGAGAACTCCATGGTCCGACACTGATGCTTGTCACTGCGGTTAGCGACGTCCGTGTTAGTTAATTAAAATAAGACTTTGGTCATTTTCTGTATTTTTCTCCAGTGGAGAAATGTTTGCTAGCAGCAGCCACATAGAACTGATATATGAAGAGCTGCAGGCAACAGGCTGCACACCTCCAACTCTTCAGCAAGTTCACCAACTTTAATGTTTCCTGCTGTTGTGTGGAAAACTACTTGCTACGTGCGCAGCATGAAATCAGATCACGGTTGCAATTATTATTGACTGACATCTTTAATCAAACAATGTGAGTTTATTTGGTTGCGTTCTGTTTCTGACACAGGAGCTGCTGAAGGAGTGTGTAGTATTAAATCACTCTTGCTGTTACCCACGACAGGTGTTGTAAAATCAACCTGGACTAAAATCTTTAGACTTACTACATTAAAGTTTCCTTTTCTGTTTATCGGTGTCAAAGAAACTTTAACTCTACTCTGATTGAATCTTGAAGACAATAAAAACAACTCCCAAGGTTGGTGAATACGTTTTAAAGGCATTGTGGCTGGTGACAGCTGTTTCTCCACCGTATCTCCGAACACAGATCACCTTGCTAATTCTGGCAGGGTTTGGTTTGTACAAACTGCATTTCTATCAACTATCACTATCTGAAATATCAACTGACCTCGAGGGGATTCAGAAAATAAAGGTGCTCAGTGGCGGACAGTGTTCGCGCAGGAATGGACAGATGCTAGATGGCAGGTTATTATCAGGGGACAGACAATTGATCCACTTGTCAGAGAATTTGAGAGGCCGTTCAACACCAGTGCCCTAGATACAGTAAGGAGGAAAAAAGGCCCAAACAGAAAGAAGGGAGGAGGAGGAAGTGGAGGGAGGCAAAAGACAGAAAGAGAAACTGACAACAGAGGAAGAAAACAAGAAAAGTTTGGATGAGAGCGTAGAATAAGGCGTTAAAATGGATAGAGGTATTATGATTGCAATGCTTAGGAAGCGCAAGAAGGCTGAGAGGTGATAAGTGGGTGGAAATGAGTAAATAGAAGTGCAAGTCTGACTGAAATCTAGGGATAGACGAGGAAGATTAATGGAGAATGAAGACTGCCGAGGGAGGGCTGAGGAGTGATGATGAAAACATGATGATGTCGAGGAAAGAGAGAGCTATGGTGGCGACTTTGAAGCTGTTAGGTAAGGTGAGCGAGTAGCAGGGAGAGAGAGAAAGAAAAGTGACGAGCAGTGAAATGAAAAGAAATTGTTGACGATGAGGGGTTGAAAGCGTGGGATTTAGGAGGAGGTGATAATTACAGCAGAGGCAGCAGCTCGAGAGAGAGAGAGAGAGAGAGAGAGAGAGAGAGAGAGAGAGAGAGAGAGAGAGAGAAAGAAAGAAAGAAAGAAAGAAAGAGAGAGACAGAGAGAGAGAGAGAAAGAGAGAGAGAGCGAGAGAGAGAGAGAGCGAGAGAGAGAGAAAGAGAGAGAAAGAAAGAGAAAGAAAGAGAGAGAGAGAGAGAGAGAGAGAGAGAGAGAGAGAGAGACAGAGAGAGAGAGAGAAAGAGAGAGAGAGCGAGAGAGAGACAGAGAGTGTGTGTGTGTCCTGGAAATCTCAGCAGGAGATCAAAAGGAGAATAAAAGACAGCTCACAGTGCAAAAGATTTTTACTTCTCCCAATTCCAAAAATAACTATCTCGTGGCCTTGGTCATTTTACATCTGTAAAAACAGGTCAAATTTCCAGTCTCTATTTTTAATAAATAGTCTGATTATATTTATAATTTACATAATTAGACCACTCACAGATATGCACTCATTGCATTTCTAACAACACGACAGAACACAATCTGTTACTCTACGGCTGAACAACAAAATATCTAAAATCAAATTGCAATTATTTTCTACAAATTTAGCTACAGGCCTGTATTTGTGGTCTACATAGTATGAAACAAGAGATCACAAGAATTATAAAACTTATAAATAGAATCATAAAATATGGCTGCTGTTTGTTACTGAGGTCCTCCAAGGTTCAGTTCAGTTAGAGAAAAGTCCACTTCTATGTAAAAATGGCTACATTTTATTAAATTCACAACCTTAAAAGTTGAACTGGTATATTCCAATAAATCTGTTCACCAGCTGTCTTTAGCATTACACTTGACAACTGCAGAGCTAAACGGTAGCTAGTCTGAAATTACTGTGAGGCAATCGCCCAGACTGTTAATGTGGAACAAAAGTTGCCACTCTGTTGGACCTTATTTTTTCAAAAATGACACAGAGTGGTGTTTCTTCTTCCATGCAGAGTGAGCATATTAACCAGGCAGCAGCCACTGTTTTTTTGTTGTTGTTTAACCAACTCACAGAATCAACATTAGTTGACAACAGCTGAGTAAATTTGCCAGAGACAGTTGCAGCTGCTGAAACAAACGGTCACTGGATGAAACTTTAACAAACTCTTGTAATTTAAAAATTCTTTAGACTTTATCATCCCCACCACATACTGCAGCTCCCAATACAATTCTGTTGCATAATGAAAAGGACAATAGGAGTGTAGAGCGGGACAGGTTATTTTTTTCATCTTTTCCTACTTTATAGATAACTTTTTAGATTCATAAAGGAGAAGAGGCTGAACACAATAAACGACTATGCAGTCTGAAGAAGGCTGGAGCAGTGTTTCCTCAGTACCAAATGAGTCTTTGACACAAAGCGAGTGACGTGAATAAAATTAGATTCCTTGGCGTTGAAATAGTACAAAATGGCACTAAGAACCGAGCCATCCTTCAGTCAGTTTAATGTGAGGAGCAATAATCCCCATTTTCTGAAGGCCTATAAACTACGCACAATTAAACAGATAATACGGTGACGATTGATTTGTAAGGATGTCTTAAGTTCTTACTGCAATGTTCAAATCTCAACAAATAAAATAAAAACAACAACAACAAAGGTTTTACTCTACTGACTGCCATCATCAGAAGTCGATTATAACAAGTACATGGTTGGTTAAATATCAAACTTCTTGTAACAGTGATAAGATTACAGATAAATGCCTTTTGATATTATTAAAACTAATGATATCTGACTGATGACCACCAAATGACACTGTTGAGTGCTCTCCACTGTAGCATAACGGGCTAACATTAGCTTTGCTGCTTCACAGCTCTGAATCCTGGAGAACCCGATACAGAGCTATTAGGTTGATTTGCGTTAAATATAAATATAATTAATATGATATGCTTAAAGAAATGATGTGGTGATATTCAATACAACATACAAATACCATGCAAAGACCAAAACTGAATTTATCCTATGCAGCCATCGCAGTCTCCTCTTAGCCATATGCCTTTATTGTTGTCGTCGAACAATTAAAAAAACAGAACTGAGCTACACAGTTGCCATGGATTCCTACATGATAGTGAAAATGTAGTTAATTTTTTAAGACATTCCCACACACACTGTCCTGCAGCTGTAAATTCTCACTAGACCACCAAATGTGTATTAATCAGCAGCTTAAAATAGTCAGAAAAAAAAAAAACACCATTTACTCCATTTGCTGAAATTATTATTTAGCCTTTTTAAAAAGTGAAAGTACATATTTTTTCCCTGTTTTTAACGATTTATAACTCAAGTACGTGACTACCTGACTGAAAATGTGACTTTCCTTACAAGAAAAAGGCACTAGTTATCTACCTTTCATTAAAGCCCATATGGCACATAAGGTACAACGGCTTTCAAAGAGCACACTAACCAGACAACAGCCTAGAGCTTTATTTTGAACAGAATTCAAGGTAATTGGCTACAGCTGATAACATCTGGAGACAACAGTAATGAGTTCATCCACTCATGCTCTGGATAAAAAGAAGACGTCTATAGTGAAACCATAGGTGTTTCTTTCTGCAGCATCAGTGGGAATTTTCACAATGTATTTAGACAGAATAAATGTGACAATGTCTGACTAAGTGAGCTGAACAGGATTAAATGTGTGATGTTGTGTCTGCTGGTTCTTTAATCATCATCATTTTTAGGAATGTGTCATAATGTGGTGGGTCCACTGTAAACCAACACAGTCTGCCAGTATTCTCGCACTGTGGCTGTGACTCACTGCAGACTATTATCCTGTCCTGAGGGCGTAGTTGCATATCGAGCTTCCTACAGCCACAGTTAACAGGAGATAAGCTCCTTGCCCTGAAGCCATCTGGGCGCATGGAAGGCTTACATACCTGGAGCACTGAACTGACGCACGGAGGTACCTCGGGTCCTGTCGTGGACACGGCTGAGACCGCAACCTTTCGGCACACTCCAGGGCGCTGTGCTGGCCCGATTGTCTCTCTCCTCGGCTGTATCATAGATCTCCACGTGGGGAGGGCGCTCCGTCAGGTTTTTGCTGTAATGGCTCAAGCCATACTGAGCAATCTGGATGGCGTAGAAGTAGCCCTGAGGGCCCCACTGAGTGGACAAAGGCACACCTGGGTGGAAAGAGGGGGGTTGAGAAGACAGATAAGAACAGTAATGTTACATAAATACAGAAAATGCCCTCCTTATATGCAAGAGACCATCAACATTGCATTTGTGCGTTGGTTGTCTTTTAGTGATTGCTGTGTACTTTTGTGTACTTTTATTTTAAGTGTATTGAAATGCTTCTAAATTGTGTGTTTACATGATCAGCTTGTAAATGTAAATTTTTAGATGGTAGTTGTCATAACAGTCTGTGGTGTCACACTGATTTCATAACTGTCGTAGCAATAAAACGGGTCCAAAATTAATCATTGATACCAAACCAAATCTGGGCCTATTTTGTATATGCAGACAAAGAAGACAGAAAACAGTCACTGCAAAAAAGAAGCAGAATAAAAGGTTAGAAAAAAAATTCCACCAGCTTTGGTAAATGATTAGATGCTGTGGTGAAATTCAAGCTAAGCTACTGCATTTTACTGGAGGCGACCTTCCCTGTTGATGCAGCCAAAAATAGCACAGGCAGGAGAATCACTCTGATTAACAGATAGTTCACTTAAAGACCTTGTGACAGAGAGAGCATGTGTGCGACCCAAACCCCCTTCGGAGAAGAAGAACATAATATACTCAGATTAGGGCTGCGTGATAATGTGCCTCCTCCTTTCAAACTAATCACCACTGCATATATAGCAGATCTTCTGTTGATGTTCAACTTCGCTTATTGCCATCTGCTCTGCTTTCCCAATAGGACACATCTTGCACAAAAGACTCCATTTTATTATTTGCTATTCTCCAATATACGGGTCCAGTTGCTGACCAAAACTCAGTCAGTCAATGACAGAACACAGAAAGAAAGCTTATCTTTCTTTTTATGACAGAAAAGAGTGTAAATGGGTTTTTATTCTAGCCAATGTGTGTGAAATTCAAAATGGAGGTGAAGAATGAACTAATGGAGATTATGTTCAAGTTGGAAATTTTTCCTGGTCTCTTGTTAAACTGTTTAGGGACCATAAAGCTAGTAATGGTGGGTCAAATAATCATTATAATAATAATCTTAATTTATATAGCACCTTTCATATATAGAATACAGCTCAAAGTGCTTTACAAAACAAAAACAACAGTCAATGTGACAGTAAAAATGACAATGATTGACAATTAATGGCATAAGCATTTACTAACTTTTTGAAAACTAACTTGTGAAAAACAAAATGTGCAGACTCACACTGCAGGGTAAAGTAACTCCCAAATGATGCCATGACTCTTTCAGTTCTTACTAGCAATATTTTTATTTACTTATTATAACAGTTGAACAGCGAAATTCATAGAAATGATCTTATTATTTTCGCATTTTTTCACCAATTTGAAACGTCTAACATCTACTTTTGATCTTCTCATTGTTAAAACATGAAGTAACTTTTCAGCTTCATTAATACCCTCCATCCACCCTGATAAGCTGAGTGCAAAGGACTCCTAAACAACCACAAAGGTAGGAGTCGATGCAGCGACAAGGGCATGATCCCTTACTGATGTCCCATCACTGGTAATTTGTATTCAATGGCTCGGCCAACCATAGCTAGAAGCACTATCACTGAGGATTGAACCCAGCTGCCTGTAGTGGTGGATGTGTGGTCTGCACATCTACACCACCTGGGCAACCCTATTCTACTACTGATATACTAAAGTGGTTAATAGACAGCCGATAATTTTATTTGCATGGACTGTATGTACATTAATGGGATGAACAAAACTAAAACAATTACAGCTTCTTAACAGTAGAGTTGCAGTCACACTGACAAGCAGAAGTAGCACATTTTCCAACTCCTCTCTACCAGTGTTTCCAAAGCAGAGAGCCCATCCAGATAGATTCACTCAAAACCACAAAGATTTTCCATGTGTTTGTATTGATTTGCATTCAAGTGACATACATATCCGTATCAATAAGTTATGTGAGCAGTCGCTCCTCTCTGCACTCTACTATGAGGCGAGGCAGAGCTTAAGTTTAAAAAAACAAAAAAATAAATAAATCTGCACCAGTTACTTGCATGATTTCTCAACGCATGGTTAAGCACCGGGCAGCCTGCTCCATGGCAAACATTCCCAAGTAATGCATTTTCGTCAGTGTGATCACCATTACTAATGGGGCATGAATTCACGCCCCATTTTAATGTTTATTTTTAAAAAGGGACAAGTACATAGCATGGACCAATGCCACATATCACATTAAAGTAGCAAAGTCGTGACAAATTGACACATTTGATTAATGTGTTCATAAAAGAGCACAAAAAATAAATGAAATGAACACACTCATACAGTGCCACACACACACTTTCCAATCTCTTGCCAGACTTTTCTCCATGCCCGTCTTGTTACTGGCATCTCCCTTGACAACTTAAGTCAAATGACTGTCAAAATCCAGACACTGTAACGCTGTGCTACTCTCTAAATAACACTAAAGTAATATACTGTTAAGCCTCCAGATATTTTAATGACTCCAGAGAGTGGACTTTTCCAGAAATCTGAAATACTACCTCTTCTGCCAATTAAAGTACACCCTAATCCTACAGAAGTTAGCGCTGGGGTAGGCAATGTTGGAGAAACTAGTGAGAAAAGAGAAGGGGAATTTTAAACAATTAATTTTATAACAATTATAAATTATAACAAAAAATATTTCCTTTTTATTCATTTATTTTTTACCTCCAGCACGTCAGGAAATTTCTTGAGATCTGGAAGAATATGAGCTGACATTAAAACTCCATTAAGTAATATTTTTAAATATGAACCTTAAACCACATGACTGTAATGTGTCATGTGAAAGGTTCGCTTGTAGTGATGAACCAACTAAGAATTATGACCCAACTCAGTAGATCTTTCAGCTTTTTTATTCAAAAACAGTTTATCTAAAGGAGGCTAAAAGCTGCAGACAATCTCACTGTGAAAGACCAAATTAAATCAGTGGATAAAGTTCAGCTCGTTGCAGCTAAAGGCCCGGATGTTTTCCCTCAGCAGATGGTGGGGGCCAAAGACGAGCTAAAAGCCCACTGAATATTAGACAGACATGTCAGGTGATCCGAAATATGATCCCATGAAATGGATGTATAAGTAAAGTTAGCAATTGTTTGCTAACACATTATCCATAAATAGCAACTTCAACTTTTTTTAGTCTTTCTGCTTCCTAGTGGCCAAAATAGTTTAATGCAGCTTTTACTTTTGCTTTGGGGGTAGGTATTCCAGCTGGGGATACAATGAAACACTTTGGGGGAATAATACTATATTTATTTAGCTGGATATACAACTTAAAAAAAAAAGTTTTTCACAGAGTACAGGTATTTAACAAACTGGCGGTAATCCAGCGGCAGAACGGGTGTAATTATACACAAATCACATGTACTGTTGGTGCAAACCTGTTGGAAGACAGCTCATATGGAAATAGCCTGCCTGCACACTGACTACAAACCACAATTTTATTCAGTTTTTCAGAATTGGGTCTATTTAAATTAATTTGCGGTATAACGTCATTGTAAAGTGGCTGTAACCACAATGGTTTGCTGTAGGTTGAGTGTTAAAAGAGATCGAGATGTGTGTTTGCATCGAGAGTTAACGTGAGAGTATGTGTGTTTTTATCAAGCACTTAAAAGGTTGTAATATGTTTTTTAAAAGAGTGTGTGTGCATATGTGTTTTTGCAAATCTTGATCGTGGTGTGCAATAGATCCCGGAGTGAAGGCAAAGATGGTTCAAGATAAAGAAAGAGACATACAAAAATGAGACATATTGTGATTTAAGATGGTGTTGTTAGAGAGGATTAACTACTTCCACTAATGATATCTCCACAGCTGCTGAAGCTTCATTATTCTCAGCTTTTGTTCTTGATCTCATTGAAGCTCTGGTGCAACAATGAAAAGTTAGAGCTCAATTTCTACAATACAAACACAGCCCTACAGGAGACATGACAAGTAAAGGAATGTTGTAGTGCTGTTTGTATCGCTGTCTAATAATAAAAATATTAAGAAAATACATTTGCATGGCTGATTGTGAATTTCAGTCTAACTAAAATGTTCTCAATCTAAAACACTTTTTAATCCTAATATTATCACAGTTGAAAAGGAGCAAGTGACTGTGTGAGTTTAAGATATCAGTACAATCTGGGTGTGTGTTCAATGCTATACTTTAAGTCTTGACACAAGTTAAATCCCAGCAGAATATGGCAGAGGCTAGAGCGATGTAAAAGGACAATCATGACTTTTAATGATCATTGCTGAGGGTCTTGTTAAATAACTTATCTATGGGTAGCAGGGTGTGTTGGGAGAGAAATGCTCCCATGACCTTGTTTAAGCCCTGCAGTACTCAGACTGTGACAGGCTAATTAATGAACTGCTATTTTCACCTATAAAAATATGCCAAGTTGAAGAGAGATGTGTATGCCTGCACATGTAGAGTGCTAAATAGCAAGGCGCCTTGGGCTTAATTAATGGACCTTAGTAAATTGTGTGCGTTTCCTCTATTTTGCACTAAAATAAACAGTCTACTGAAAATGAGAGGGTGAGAATAACATGGTTCCCAACTGCTCAGCTCAAAAGTACTAGAAGATTTGGCTTGATTCCTGTCTGATCCATTTTCCACTGTTGCATTGTTTGCATTGCATGTTCCCTCCCATACATGAGTTGTAGTGGAGCAGAATTACAATAAAGTGGTAATTTGTCACACAACAAGGTCCTTAAGTGGGACTGCAGTTCAGATAAAAAGTAATAAGAACTTTAAAAATATATATATTACATTTTATTAAAAATCAACCAAACTCTTTGGAACTAATCAACCAAATATGTTACCATGCTTTCTAACCTTCCTCAAAATTTGGTATTCTCTGCATCCATGCGAGTATGCACAGCATCCATGTATGACAGAAAGACACACATGCTTTGTGCAGATTTGAATATAAACACAACTACTCTATTGTTCTATTTGTGTGATTAACAGGAAAGCAGGTTTGTGTCACAACGTGAAAGAAAAAAAAGCCAATGTGGGACACTGAACTATCCATCTCAGCAAAAATGCCTATTGACTGCTGGCAAATTGCTCTTACAGACACTGTCTATGATTATTTTTCAAGTGAACCTCTGCAACTGACATTTTGTCAGTTGCAGAGGTGAATATATCATCTTTTATCACATCTCCCCACCAAAACATAGCTTGCTTCTTGAGTGGAAAAGAACTTCAACTTCGAATCACATCACTTCTGCCATTTTTACTGATCACTGAACACTTTTTAAGCAACTATATTTTGTGTCTAGTGTCTGTTTTCTTTTACTGGCGTATCTGCCTATCTGACAATAAAAGAATGATAATGAATATCTATTTTTGTAATTTACACAGTACACAGGGCCACTCCTTCAAGTGAGCGGGGCGCGGAACTATATTGATGACAATGTGGTTTGAACTAATAGCCTTTTAAAATGAGCTATTGATCATTCCTGGTAATTATTCTTAAAGGAACCTTGTCTGAGTGACTTGACACAAATCACATTTGGTAGTGTACAGTGGGTACGGAAAGTATTCAGACCCCTTTAAATTTTTCACTCTTTGTTTCATTGCAGCCATTTTCCAAAAATCAAAAAAGTTCATTTTATTTCTCAGTAATGTACACTCAGCACCCCATCTTGACAGAAAAAAACAGAAATGTAGAAATTTTTGCAAATTTATTAAAAAAGAAATACTGAAATATCACATGGTCATAAGTATTCAGACCCAAACTGTGTAGGCATGGTTGGCTGAGATTGAGTAGGTGCTTTTAAAATCTGATCTATCTTGTTAATCAAGTTTTCATTCACTTTCTCACAGATCAAATAGAGAATTTACAATGAATCACTCACTTAAAATAGATCTCATTAAGTAAATTATATATTTTTCAGGGCCACTGACTTTATTAAAACACCAAAAGAAACGAGTAAAGGTTTTTCATCAAATACATTGTACGTATTTGGTCTCCATACCATAAATCTATAGACATGGATAAATTAAAGGAAAAAAACAGAATGAAAGAGTGGAGAAACATTTAAAATGGAGAGGCTTCCATGTAGCAAGGCTCACAGAAAGGTTTGGTGAGTATGAAAATGATGTGAATAAAATGCTACGGCTATTTTGGACCACACAATGCTATCCACCACCATCTCCATAAGACCAAATGCTACAATATAATCTTTAAATCTATTTAGTTATGTCTGTTATGTATCTTGTTCTCAATGAGATTACCTGATTAAATACATGTGGCATACATAAATGAGGGAATATATCTTGTGGAGGAACAGTGTTCATCCCTCCAACAGGGTTCCAAAGATTTGGCGAGGAGCAATGAAGCTGTTCCGCATGCTCATGGTGGCCTGACTCCATGCTAAGGTCGCGTTCAGCCTGCAGGCCAAAGTGACCCCAATCTGATTATTTTGCTCATATGTGACTCAGATTTGTTTTGTTTTTTATAACAGTGCAAACAGCCGAGTCACATTGTATCAGATTTTTTTCCAGTTCGATTTGGGCTACTTTCACATGTGAAATGCGACCTCAGTCTGGATAGTCACATCCAAATTCATACAACTCTGACGTCACTCTATAGACTCAGTCGTCACCAGTCAGCGCTACTGGAAGTACCAGGCATCACTCCACAAAATTAAAATTTGGCTTTCTTTCTACTCTTCCTTTAATTCGTCTCATACATTGATGGCGTATTTAACAGAATCAGCGTAGAAACCTGGTTTAATTTGGGTTGCATGGAAGGGAAAATACCATGAAAAGGAAATCAAAACTGTAATGACAAATGCACTTTTGCATGATCATGTTGTAAATTCACTGTGTGTGAATTAAATATTTTATATTAATTTATATTAATTTATATTAATCTTATATTTTATGGGTAAAAAATGCCAGCACACTGACAAAAACCCCAAAACATAGAGGGTCTTCAGATGTGCAATCTGGAATAAATTGAAAAAAAAGGTATATGCAAAAAATGAAAAATGAAATTGTCCCATTTAGAAATATTGACTTTCTGACGACTCAGTTTTGTGTACTGTAGGCACCAATATGTGAGATTTAAGATCTGACACACAGCTGCGTTTCGACCAAAGGAACTCTACCCCAGAACTAGGAACCTTTGGAGGAACTCACTGTTTTTCCACCGGAGGGACCAGGGTCTAAATGTAGTTCTGGGGTCTTCATTTCACCCCCCAAAAAGTCCAAATAACCTTCCAAATGGTCGCGATTTTATTTTTGCTTTGCTTTCTCTGTGATGGAGTTATTTTAAGAACTTGATGGTTTTATCCGGTTTGTTATCCACAAATCTCGTGGATGTCTGCCTGAGATGGTATGTCGGCATTAAATTTATAGCTGGGAAACAGCAGCCAAACTGCAGTGTGTGTTTAAAGTGAACAGCTGATGTAGTTAAGCTAAATACTGGGTCCGAAATTGATGTTTTAAGTTTTCATCAACCAGGAAGTTTCTACATGGAGCCGAAGTCGGTCTCCTCTCCGAAACAAGCAGAACAGCTGATTACAGCAGGTAATTAACGCTTGTTAAACATCCCGTTCCTCCGACGCAGGCGCACACAGAGTGCACGTGAGTGCTGCAGCTGATCTACAGCTTTTGTCGGCTGGAAATGTTTTAATAATCTTCCAAACTGTTGCGATTTTATTTTTGTGTTGCTTTCTCTGGAGTTATTTTAAGAACTTTATGGCTTCATCCAGTTTGTTTGGCTACTATTAAATGTGTAATGAACTTTATTGTGCGTGTCTTCATTATAGCTCCCACACAAAAAAGCTGGTTTAATGGTCAAACACAGCCTGTAGTTTTTCATTATATTCCAGTCAAATCTGATATACATTTGTGTACAAATGTTGCTCACGGATAGTGGTTACAAATAATGATGCCTGTGCATCGCTTTGTATGGCTACAACCTACCTCAGCTGGTTAATTTGCCTAATCGTTGCAGGTCTTTAGACCACGGTGGAAACGCACACAACAGTGAGCTGAAGGAACCTTTTAGTTCCTTGAAAAGAGATCTGGGGACTTAAAAATCCCCAGTACCTTTGGTCGAAAAGCGGCTCAAACATCCCTGAGATGAACATCAATAAAAAAGTCTTACCTTCCACTCCACTTATACACTTGACACGGTCACGAACCTCCACATTGTATCCCTCAAACGACATGAAGACTCCATTGGGGTGGTAGGGCTCACGTTGTGTGTAAACCTTTGAATAGCTGTGCTGAAACTCAAACCGATCATAGCCGTCGTACTGCACTACTTTGCCGTAAACCTCAAAATATTTTTCCATCCAGCTGAAGGGCAGGTAAATCTCGCTGCCTTCTCGCCGGCCTTTGATAGTGGATTCATCATTGATCAGGCAGTCAATTTCTTCATACTTGTTGCCCCCAACAACCCCAACAACAGGCGGGGGCTCTGGAGGCTGTGGAGGGTGTTGCTGGCTGCTGATGCTAGCATCCCCCACCTTGGGACTTGGAACCACCAAGGCAGCTCGGGGCAGGAAGCGCAGGGAGGTGTCACTGGAGCAGCGGTTCCATAGCAACACAGTGATGAGTGTGAAGAGGGCGCAGATAACGATGAGGGTCTTGTAGTTCACCCGAGCAGCCAGGCAGCGCATGATCACAACTTGCCTGCATGACACAGACACAAACACAAGAGGTACATTACAAGAATGTATGATTGATAATTTGGTGAGAAACCAATAAGAAGTCATCTGGTATCAGCATATGAAGAAACAGCCACACCTCTCAGCACTGCAGACTGGCAGCCTGCTGTGAAAAACAGCCTTATTTTTTAAAAGCCCATCAGACAGTATTGCCTCATTATATCCTCCTGAATCACTGTTAGAGAGCATAGGATAATGTGAAAAAGGTGCTAATCTAAATGCAGTGACATAAATTCAATGCATAGCATCTAATGCAACTTGCAAGAGAAATGCAAGAGACCTGTTTACTGGGAGAAATCAGACAGGAACACAGGAAATCGTATGACACTTTATATGAACTTAATGTAATATCTGCCTCTGCATGCAGAGGGTCATTAATAAAATTTCTCATCTACCTGACTTTGAGCCATGGCTTTAAAAGACACTTTTTTTGTTTGAGCATTTGGACTGAGTGCAGCGAGGACAGGCTGTGTTTCTGCGCAGTGCCCAGTTTGTCCTTTGAGCAAAAATGTGTCTGAATTTTACAAATAGTCAAAAGACTAGCAGTGAAAACTGACTCATGTAGACTACTAGAGGCTTCCTTTTAAAAAGCTGAATGTAACCTGGTTACTTAATTGCATATAAATGCACTGAGAAACATAACTGCTCTGCTCTCTACATGAGTATTATCCAGCGATTCTCTCATTCTTTCACCAAACACTACATAAACCAGAGAGAATGCTGCTTGGAACAACTTTCCCAAAATAGTTAACAAGTTGTAATTTCTGTCAAACACACATTTCTTCTCACTTTTGTTTTTGGGAAGAGACTGTCTAGCTGTAAATGAGGTAGAAGCACATGAGGACAGAGTTGGTAAATGTAGAGTCTGTTAATTTAGACAGTTCACTCCTCACAAACCCAAATTTGTTGTTGTTGCACATGCAAAATGGCAGGTTAGTGAACAATAAGAAGTGCTGTATTGTGCCACAGCGTTGCCAGCGTGATCAGGTGGGTTTCATTTACTGACAAACAACCATCGTCTGCAATTGGTAGCATTTTTTCACAGGTTTTTAGGTCCACTTGTCCATTAAGTTTACTTCTTGTTTTGGGTATTCAAGTCACTTCTGCTCCAAATTGCAACTCACAAACCCCTCAGTCTGGCACATCTGAAAATAGTGGAATAGTTCAGTATTTTGTGTAATATGTTTATTTCCTTTCTTGTGGAGAGTTTGGTGAGGACACTGATATTGTCATTAGTAAGTATGAAGCTGATGACAGCAGCTAGACTGGCTCTGTCCAAATGAAACAAAATCCACCTACCAGAACCTCTAAAGCTCACTAATTAACAGTTATAACAAATAGTAAAAATAATCTGTCTAATTTGTGGCAAGAAAGCAATAAACATATTTCCCAAAATGTCCCAACAATTCCTTTAAGCAAATATTCCTCAAGATGTAGTGGTGAGGCAAATCATATCTCCCAACGCTGGGCTCCCATCAGTGCCTACCAGACACATCTTAAAGTTCATTGTTAAAGTTTTTTTGTTTAATTTTAGAGCATTGCATGAAATGGTAGCTGTTTTCATCTCTGACCTGCTCAGTCAGTAAATTACTCTTACAAAAGGTTATCACTCACAATTAAGCTGTGTATTGACATTTCTAAATCGAGTCTTAAGAAACATTTCCTATATTACATTTATATCAGATTATGTGTTCTGTGCATTCCCAATTTATCCATTTATCTATTTTCATTATAATTATCTAGATGTATTTTTAACTTCCCTGTATAGAACTTTGGTCAACATTTGTTTTTAAAGTGAACGGACTTCTTCACAGTAAACAACAATTGAAATTGCACAAACTGCCATTTTATTTATAGGTTTGCTGATGGCCTTCTTCTATATGAATGGAGGCGTCAAACAATGCACCAAGCAAATCAGGCATTTTCACCAAGCCAGCGAGAAATCAATACACATACTGAGGTCTCCTCCTCCACACTAATTACAGTTTACTGCTCATAGAATTTATAATTACAGTGACAACAGAGTTAGGTCCTCTGATGACATAGGAAGGGGAGGAGGAAAATCATCACTCCCCAAGTTCATTTCAATATCTCAGCTTAAACTAGACACTACTAAAAGGTCAGCTCAATTAATGTGCAGTAATTGGACAACAGTAATGTGCTACAGCATTGCAGAGTGAAAAATTGTCCAAGATCCCTCTGGCACTAAGTTAATGTTGTTAATGAGTCTTAAAAATTAGGAAAGTGGACTTCCAGAGCGCAAACTCCGCTTAATAAGCAAATGTTGAGGAAGTGCAAGTTGTAGAAGATGAAGAATGGACTTCCTCTAAAAAAACGCCAAACACCGAATTTTATTCGCTCAATTAGGCACAGAACATCTTTTTACTCCAACACACAACTGAAATAGTTCTTATTAGCTCTATTTTAAAAAACTTTTTGCCGTTGTCTTGCAGCCAGTGGTTTAAAGAAAAGCTCTGGTGCATCTGTGTGCCTGAAAAATTATGGCCATATATAAAAACTATCATTGATATTTAGAGAAATGTCAACCTGGTGATGGGCCAGAGGATAAGACACATGCCTTAGGTGTGAGAGACAGGGGTTTAACCCATTGTTGCACCTCTGGCATGTATAGCAATTGTACGTCGCTTTGGATAAAAGAGTCAGCTAAATGAATAAATGTAAATGGTGAAGGAGTGGACCGCCGTGAACTCTGACAATGCTGAAAATGCGAGGTAGAAGGCCTGGGGACTGCGACTTGAAAGATAAGTAGGTCCGCCCTGTCAAGGAACTATAAATAATTTGCTCTTTTTATATTATGATTTGTTGCTAGTGTTGAGTTCAGACTCAAGGTGGATAGACATGGGCTTAAGCACTGCAGCATGGAGAGCATCCTAATGCCTCACGCGGACTATGATTCGTTTCAAGCCAAGTTCCATTTCCTGAACATATTTTAAACCCTGATGCAGCAACAGTGGCAGTGATTTACTCCTACTCAAGTGTGCTGAAAGAGGAGTTAATGTAAGAAAATTACAAGATGCTGTTTGTTTATGGATCAGAAATCATGAATACAATATATATCAAACTCTGCCTCAAACACATCTAACAAAAGTGTATTTGAAACTAGTTCTAGAGGTTGAAAACAACCAGAAACTAACTGGACATTTCTTGTAAAAAAAAAAAAACAAAAATAAAAAAAAACAAGAGGTGGGAGATATACATATAGAGGAAAGATAGTTTAGCTTACCTGATTTCACAAAATAGAAACTCACTCAGAATAAATTCAAGATTGTAGCAGATAAAACTCATTTACACACACATTTAAAAAAGAATGACAAGATGACACAACACGCTTTTCAGAGACTGATATATTTGGCAACTCCTCTTGCAAATATTATCTTTCATTATGACAGACCTCATTCAAGACACAGTCAAAAGAACTTGCAAAACAGGGGCTAAATCCTCTCACTGCAAGATGGTGACATGGCCGAGTCAAAAGGAGGCCAACTAAAACCTGACCTAAACCAGTCCTGTCTGTAATTGGGTCCTGGCTCTTTATCAGTGAGTTAAATGCAGCATGAGCTTGGCCCAATACCTCTTATGTTGTTACATATCTATATTAGTTCATGTTCCATATAAGACTTAATGCTGTTTATGTTGTGGTGGCAGCCCGGCTGACGGTGAGTGTCCTGGTTATTTCTCCCTTTTTTTGTCTGTGATTCTGTTTTTCTCTGTACTCTGCCTGCCTCCCTGTGTCTCCTCCCGTGTGTGTTCTCTCTCTCTCTCTCTCTCTCTCTCCCTCCGCTCCTGAGCCCAGCCAACGACCCACACCTGCACCTCGTCAGCCACCTCCTCTGCCTGCCACACCTGCCAGCAATCAGCCTCATCTCCAACAGTACTTCTATCCCACTGATCATCCAAGCACTTGAAAAACCTGCACGATCTCTTTTTCCCTGAGTCACTGACCCTGTTTGTCTGTCTCTCTCCAGGTTCACTCACCCTCGTCCTCAGTCAAGTCGGCTGGGCTCGCTCACCTGCCCTCTCCCCTCGGACTTCCCCCACAGCGTCCTCCCAGCTCTCCCTCGTGCCTCCCCAGTCAGCCTGCCACCACACTCCTCCACCAACCCCGTGATCCGTTCCCCTGTGCCCCTTTCCCTCGGCTCTCTGTCTCCTCGGTTCCCCGTGCCTGTGTTTCCCTGGCATCCACCTGTCCCTCAACTCCAGTCCCTCAACCCCTTCTTTCCCCTAATTAAACCTGTTAATCCCCCAGAGTTGCGTTTGGGTCCACTCTGTCCCCACACCACACCTCAACAGTTGATGGCGGAGGACACACTTCTCCCATCTCTCTAAATTCAAATAAACTTTTTGGAAATTCTCAAAGATTAATAAACCTCTGTTTCCATGTCCTCTCAAAGCTTCCACTAACAATTTAATGTAATAATGTTGTTAATGTCCTCTTGACTGTGTTTCCTCTAATGAACATGTTAGTAAAATCGTCTCTGCTGCGGTACACAAGTTAATTAAGAGACCAACATCTGGCTGGTTGCTTAAAAGGTAGCTGCTCTGTCTCAGGTGTATTTTGACTCAAATTCCCTTGCATCTATTAGGAGTCTGTTCTCAGCAGAAAAACAGCATTGGTTGTTTATTTGAAAGCTTACAATGACTTATGTTGATTTTCCTGACAAGTTGTTCGAATAATGACTGTTCTCGCTCAGTAGCAAAGACAGAAGTTATGTTTTCCTGTTACTTAACCACAAGATCTGTTAGGGAGGAGGTCAGATGGATAGTTGAGTACAAAGTATGTGAATTCAACACCACACTGCAGTTTGTGTTGTGATGTGAGACTTCATCAAACATTAATCAGAGGCAGAAGATCAGAAAATACTTTTGAGAGTAATTTTTGGAGCAGTCACATGCATCATTTTTATTGTCGTTTTGGTTTGAGGACTTCTTTATAAAGTTATGGATGGACCTTTGTGTAATCCACAATACAGCTCAACTGAGGAAGTGCTGCATAGATAAGATTTGATCTGGAAGGAAAGCTACACTGACATGAAATATATAAAAAAGACAGATGCAACTGGACAGGAGGTGAAAGACAATCCTGTTCGAGGATAAAAGCCTCCCATGCTTGACAGATTAAGGAAAACAAAAGCAGCTTTTCAGTTTACATGCTCCCAGTGTCCTGTCTCAGGAAATTGAAAAGTGCCTGAAATAGCAATGACTTGTTGAGACTACATTTTTATGGGATGAAATCGTTCTTTGTGAATAGCTAAATGATCAAACTTGACTGTATGTATGCACGGCGGAGAAAGGAATGAAGAAAGGCTGTGTCATATTGCAAGGCATATTGCTTCTATCGTTCAGTTTTTTTTGTAAATCAAACCCAGTTCCCCTTGGGCTTTGGGGACAATGCTCTGCCAAATAGTTTCTTGAATGAAACTGATCACAGAAATGTGTTATCTTTCGTAATAAAAAAATGCCCACATTGTCAACATTTGTGTGTTACAATGATGTTGACTAAACAGAACTAACTATAACAATACCTTAAAATCTATCACTGATCTCTTGATAGACAAAGTGGAGATGTGTGACTTTATCAAGTGCATCTTAAGTAATTTCTCCTCACTCAAGATAAGCACATTCTTGTATAGTTAGTTCGGGCAACTTAATGACTTAAACACTATATAAAGAAAAGATACATTTACAATTAGCACAAGCATACATTTTCAGGCTGTGTGTGGTGCCATGTTTAGGTTAACACAAAAGACAAGAGGCAAGGGGAAAAGGAAGTACTTTATTTCAAAGTAACCTCACTTTATCAATAGAAAATGGCCCAGATTAGCTATATACTGTAGCTATTTGGAAACATATTACATGATGATGAAGCAATTAACTGATTAATAGATTGGTCGAAAGATTTAGATAAATGATTAATTATTTGAGTCATTTATGCCAAAACTGTCTAACAGTTGCTAGTTTAAGCTTCTGCAAGATGAATTTGCTAGATGCCTTTGTTTGATGTGATATTAAACTAACAACTTTGTTAGTTAGTAATATCACATGAAACTAAACATTGAGTTTTGGACTGCTGGCCAGACAAAACCAGACATTAGAAGACATCACCTGGGGCTGGGATCAACATTTTTCCCCGTTTCCTGAAATTTTATAGACTAAACAATTAATCAGTTGAGAAAATGATCATAAGATTCACCCATAATGACAACAGTCATTAGTTGATGCCCTGCTGGTATAATTAACATTAAGCAATAATTGTCAAATAATCATCTGGGCATTGAACATAGGCATTATATTAACGAATAACTAAATACAAAACGGTCCACTTATAGTATGATAACAATGACAAACTGCTGGCAAGTCACATATGACTTGGTAAAAGCTTAATGATCTCTGACTGACAAGTCCTACATGAAATTGCTGACAGCTCCCAACTGTAGCTGAGCAGACATCGGCTTCACAAACTGACAGGAAATTCAACTTCACAGTGTTGAATTCCCAGGATGCTCACATGTTCCTTAATACACAGCTATCTTGTTCCTTCTGAAGATCATCAAATGTTTCAGACTTTGATTGTGATCATTTGCCTTTGAACTGTGATGGACTGTAACAAATGAAGGATGCCCTGATGGTTGCTTTAGCATATGCAGCAAGAGATGACCTGGTTTAAACAGCAGGTATTAATTCTGCTTGATATAGATAACAACTAGACTTTTTTCCAAATAAACATCCAAATATTTTGTCTTTATCCCCCAAATCTCCAGTAACAAGGCTGGGAAAATCCGATCAAACACCTAATACTATGCTTGTTTGTTATTGATGAGAAAGTGTTAGGTGTCATGAAATTAAATCTTTTCAACAATGAAAAAACCTTGTGACGTTGTAAAATGCACTTGAAGTCAAACTCACTGCTAATCTCTGTCCTGGTCCCCATTGCAGAATGAACAACATTTACAACATGTCAAAACTGCTGCAGCAGTGAGCATAGGGATGGGTGAATGGAGTAGTTTTTCTTCTCCTGCTGTCCTCTGGCGTAAAAATCACAAGCAGTCATCACAGCAATAAAAGCGAGTGCTCGTGAGCCACCCTTGGGGAGCTATTGGAGCAGAACCCCGGCATATGCGCGAGATGCAGGTGTTGTAGCCCTAACTAAACTCCTGACATTTTCACTGCTCTCTTCCACGGGTGAAGTAAGATAGAGGCTTGACACTCTCTGTAAAGGCTGAGCTTATGGCTGAAGCTGTGAGGCATGTTAGCTCCTGTGGAGCTGAGATGGTGTGTGTGTGTGCTTCTGTGTGTGCATATGTACTGTGGGTGTACATATGATTATGATACTATGAAGGCATCAGGGTGAATTCAAAGCAACACCTGACAGGGAAAAAAATAACTTGCATCTTTATACCACAACTATTTAGTATGTGAGAAGAGTTACAATAAATCTCTTCTTCATTCTGCTAGAATGTAAGCGTGTGCTACAATTATGTACTAACACTCATGAACAAAATATCTATGCAAAATGACGTCTAAATGATAACTTTTGTTCTGTGTATGCTTAATAATGGGGTACCTTGAATATGAATATATGTTGCCCTGAATGGAGGACTGCAATGATATCAATACTGACCTCTAATCCATTCACAAAGAAACGGCCAACACGCTGGACATCCTGCCGACACTCACCACCAAGTCTTTCCACAACTGGTTCTTCTGGTACTTTCTGCCTGCAGTTTCCTCAGCACCTATACACGACAGAGGAGAAAGTGGATTTCAATTATTGTGGCTTAAAGTTATCTATAAGAAAGGTACATAAAACATGCATACATATCAGTTATTTTGAAAAACATCCTCTATACTTAGACCATTAATATTGCATATTTGTCTAAATATGAAAATATACAAACGTACACGAACATGCATGAAGATATTGTTGTTCACTGGTTTTGTTCATGCCGTTTAAATTTGTTTATCTTTTCCATTTGTGAAAGATGTGCATCTGTAAATCAAGTATCCACTATCATTTTACATTTGATTTGATTTAAAGTGATGAGATTACCGAAGTCTTATCATTTGTCATTAAGGAATGAAAATATCCAGCTAGCAGCCCCTAGAACAGTGATTCCCTTGTTTTGCTT
Organism: Micropterus dolomieu; assembly: GCF_021292245.1. NCBI lineage: Eukaryota > Metazoa > Chordata > Actinopteri > Centrarchiformes > Centrarchidae > Micropterus > Micropterus dolomieu. The sequence continues at coordinate 9,258,838 of NC_060169.1, read as the reverse complement.
GTGATCCTTAATTTGAAACCATATCTACCTATGCCTCCTCCTCACAAGTTGCATGTCCATGAGTTGGGAGCTGTTGAGTTGAGGAGTCATTTTCTCTTCTCAGATTGTTTTATTTGAATACATTTTTGTCTAAAGAGGTAAAACTATACTGTAGTTCACAAGGAACAGAAGATAATAGTTCTGCTACAAATAAACATTTGTAGCAGAATTTTGTGTTGTATTATTTTCTACCCGACCTTGCAACCCCTAGATTCCCCTTGTTACTCCATCCATCAATTTCAAATGCCAGGTTGAGTCACAGCAGGGTGGATAATGGCAGGTTTGGTCCAGGTTTATCCCAGCATGCAGTTGGGGAAAGTTTGAAACAGTGGACAGGTTGCTGGTCCATCATACCTTAAATATTCACATGGCTGACATGTTTTATTAGTTACAGTTGCTGATCAGTTGAAAATCATGCAGAATGATACATTTCTCAGTACTGTGCCCATCTTGGTCTAAACAGGCTGCACATTCTTCACATGAAATCATTTAACAGGCTAAATGTTTCTGGAGGTAAATTATGATCGATTGTTCCTGCGTGCTAAGCAGCTTTTCAATAAAAAATTTTCAGAGGGAAACAAAATTATTAATGGTTGTAATTATTTTTCAATGTGGCAAATTATAACCTTAAATCAATCTCTGACACTGATGCTCTATAAATTAAGACGAGGAAACAAATACATATTTGTAGTTGCAGCCATGATGAATTTATCGGCTTTCTGACAGCAGGGTCATTAATGTACAATTAATCCATCAGTGCAAATATGCAGAGATTGACATGGATACTTTACTCTGCAATTAATCTCACCAATGTATTCCTATCCCTGCTGAAAAAGGCTATTAAACTAATGAAGGTGCTAAATCGCCACATCAAATAAAGTGCATTGATCTTTTTATGAATTGTTCTCATTGACAAAGCATTTAAAAGAGATATTATAGAAATTAAACTAGCTGGGCTCCTTCTGTCATTGCATGGCCCACTGCAGTTTTGCAATGCTTAAAAAGACAATAGACAGAGAGAGCCAAGAATAAGACAAGGTGAAACAGACAAAACAACAGGAACATCTTATAATACAGCCATCCATCGTCAACCGCTTATCCTGCATACAGGGTCGCGGGGGGCTGGAGCCAATCCCAGCTGGCGAAAAACGGGGTACACCCTGGACAGGTCACCAGTCCATTGCAGGGCCACACATTGACAAATAACCATTCACACTCACATTCACACCCAAGGACAATTTTAGAGACACCAATTAACCTAGCCTGCACGTCTTTGGATGGTGGGAGGAAGCCGGAGCACCTGGAGAGAACCCACGCGGAGGACATGCAAACTCCACACAGAAAGGCCGGGGCAACCAGGGTTTGAACCCACGACCTTCTTGCTGTGAGGAGACAGTGCTAACCACTGCATCACCGCGCCGCCTCTTATATTACAATACAATCCAATTAAGAATAAGTCAAAGCCTCATTAGTTAATCCCAAATCAATATCTGAAACTTAATGTTGTTCTTCAGGGTATTCTGCCTCAACTACAGGTTGAAGACAAATGTGAAAAACGTAACAGTGCTAATGGCAAAACTCGTTCCAGCCTTTTTGTCCATTATCAGATTTAGTGTACCCCAATATGTTATATAATATTCTAATGAATTATTTCTAACATTACGTTGTGATAACAAAAAGGGGAAGTGTGTGTGTTTGTTAGTAACCTGACTTCTTCCAAATGATGACACATGTTGTGCCCAGCCAGAGTGAAAAGGAAGTAGAAATGTCAGCAGTCTTTATCAATATTCCCTGGCTACTGTATGGGCATACTGATGCTTTTTTGAGGCAGGTGTGCTGCAGGCAGATGGTGAGAAGTAGAAAATGAGAGTAAACGTCAGCCTAGAGAAGCTCATTCTTCCTGGAGCTTATCCTGCACCACTCCTGCCATCTAGGCACAATTTCATCTAGATATCGCCTCTTTCTGAATATAGAACTTGCTTAAACTCAGTTGGAGACACTGCACAGGCACGCACTTGTACAGAAGCCAAAATCAGACGGTCAAGAATAACATACCTACCTATACAGTTATGTGTAGACATACAAAATAACACGCATCTGTGTAAATCCAGAAAGGACCATCACACAAGCAGTGTGACTGAGTGTGTAGAAATGCCATCAGGGTTATCGATCAGAAATCAGTTACAGGTGCTCCGATCAGTATTTTTTAAGCAGTATCGGCTGATACCGATCACCACGTTATACAGTATACTGTATATTTATTTAATTAGTCCTAAAAAAAAAATCTATTAAGTATTAAAATTAACAGATGATAAATTATCATGAAATGACAACTGTTTATTTTATTGCCAGGAAACATAGGCAACAAATTCCACTCCCTCTGTCTTAGACTTAAATCATAGCAGCCTTTGCCTGGTTAGGGGGAACATCTTATATTACTCCTGTGGAATAAACTACAAACAGCATCTTTATAAATTTACTTCAGCTATAAAAACTGCAACAAAAAAGACTGAAGCCAAAATATTTAGGAGATAAAGGAGCTCAGGCATCCTGAGTCGATGATAAACTCTGAAGTAGCTGCTTTTTGTTCTGGAAAGCTAAGGCAGGTTCTGTGGGCTTTAGGAGGGAGAGAGAGGAGCAGAGAGAAGGAGAGGGGGCTACAGAAAGGATTCAAAACTGTCATCAATGACATTTGAAAATAAATAAAAGTACAATGTTAATCCCATATTAAACTGTTAGTATATTGTTAATATTACTTATAGTTACTATATTCATTATAATTTCATATGGTTTACAGGCTATAGGCCTTATATTATTTTAGTGGGTTGTTTTTATTCATTAAATCCTTGTCCAAGAAGCACAGTCTACATCTTTTACATAGGCCTACTGCCACTGGCTTTACCAGAGAGAGAAGCAAACACTTTAAATTCGGCCCGCAGGTTTTTATTTGATTTTATAAAGGTTAAAGATACGGGAGATTTATAGGGATACATTTAAACGGGAGCATAGCAGGTGAGAACGGAAAAATACGGAAGAATCCCAGGGAAAACGAGAGGGTTGACATGAGAGGAGTGGGGTAATGTGAGGCTACATCCACACTAATACCGTTTTTTAAACAGTTTAATAACGAATACGATCTTCTCCGTCCACAGCAGCGTTTTAGCTGCGTATCAGAGTTGAACTCTGACCATATTAAAACCACTGAAAACGCACATATAGTGACCGTTCAGGTACACTGGGCATGTGCGAGCCGATGTAAACACGAAGCAGATTGACTACTCCGCAGCTGCAGAACATTTGGCGAAAGAAGAAAGTAATACAGACGAAGAATACACAGTATATTGTAATAAAAGTACCGAAACTAAAACTCTGTCAGTAGCATCGTGTTTTGCTTTGCATGACTGATGAGACCGAATCAGAAAGCCAAATGTGAGTCTGTCTGTGTCATCGTTTTAAGTTATTTTAAAGGCAGTGTAGGTTAGTTTGAGAAACTAGCCAGAAACTGGATTTTGAAAGTATCCAACAGAGAAACTCCCACCCCCTCCCTTCTGGCCTGCTTCCAAAGCCACGCCCCCAAAACACGTGAACGCGCGTTGCCGACACCGCAGGAGGACGAGGACAGTGTGACGAGCTGCGCGCCGCGGCTCACATCAGGGGTAAGAAAACATCTAACTTTATCATTGTGAAAATAAACAACTAACCCGGCTGTTAGTGCTCACTATCAAGCTAACATGTTATTATTGGATAGGTTTAAAAAGACCGAGTTTTAATCAGTAACGAGCTGGCTAGCTAACTGTTAGCATCAGGTAGCTGTGCCAACAGCTGCGGTAACATTTTACATTTCAACAAAGCTAAAAACAGGCTGATACACATTTTCTCGTTTCCATCAGTTACACTACACGTATTTCGTGTTAGATGCATAACATGTACGTTGTTTTGCATGCTAGAGCTTCCATGGTGACAGCATTATTGTCTCTGATGAGGACTGCACCCCAGAGCCAAGCACAAACCGGGACAGGCCCGGGATCGAGGCGAAACAGTGGAGGGGGGCTGCCGGGGTCCGACGACGAAGAGGCAGGACGGGGTGCAAGCCAAGGAGCACATCTTCTAGGACCTGCGTCGAGCTTCACGCTCCAACAACAGCATATAAACAGGTATAGCTATACATATATATTTTAATATTACTCTATTATCTCCCAGTGTACTTGTCTAAAAAGTTTCTCTGGTGTTTCCCCCTAAGCCCTTTGACTGTAAAAAATAAAGTGCTTTATAAATGTAATCATCACTATTGTTATTACTTTTTTTTTTTTTATTATTATCGTTTACTGATTACAACAACTAACTACAGCTCTGCTTCAGCCATCGGCTCATCTGTGTCATGTACATTGACCTGGTGTGTAATGTAGACACAGAAGTCCTGTTAGAGAACAACCTGCCCCTGTTCAATAAAAATATCTGATCATGTTGATGAATGTTCGGTCCTATTACACAGATCTTTCCAATTTGGGGTTCTAACAACTATATATTCCTTTACAGACCAGAATCTGAGGACTGTGGACACCATCCAGACTACAGTGTTTCCATGCACCACACAAGGCTGACCTTCCAGACCCAGGACAGAGTAACAGACAGTTCAGTCAGGCAGCATACAGACAGTTTGTAGTGTGGCAGTGTGGTGCACTTCTGGAAGAAATGCAACGGTTATCCTGATCCACCAGGACAATACAGAGGTTTAATCCTAGCAGGGTGTAAGATGTAATGTCACCAACTGCTACACAAATAATTCCCTCCACTGTGTGAATGAATACCTGTACATTGTTTTCTTTTTATGCCCAGGAGGGTAGAGAAAATACAAAGACATTTTTCCCTGTTCTGGATATTATTTTCATTCTTTTTAAAATAAAACATTGAAAATGATAAATGCCTTTTCTTTACACTTGCAGCATAAACAATCAAGCAACTACACTTATGTCTTATGTCTGAAATAATGACATCCAAATGTGGTATAACACTTGTTTATTGTTATTATATACTACTAAAACTACAACCTATATCACAAATAGATCATTTTTAAAACATCAATAAAAAGTATATACAGGAAGAGACCAGGTGTGTCCAGATGTATCGACTGATTATGAAGACAGTTCAGACTTTACTCGTAGAATCGTATCGCTGCTGTGGAGATGATTAAATATATCACAGTCACCTCACTGACATGATTACCACATTTCAAAACCAACCATATTACTTTTTGGTTTTATATTTTGCTGTATCTAGCAACGCAGTTGGGGCAGGGACACCTGACTGAACCCCATGTTGACAGGGATCATCAGGTCTCCTGGTTCTGCTTCTAGGCATCTCCTCAGTAGTAGGCAACCAGAGGAGGAGGAGGACGATGGCACTGCGGTTTGCGATGTAACTGTAGTCTTTATCCACCTTCAATGAGTACAAACTCCACTTCCTGGACTTTTTGTTGTACACCTTGCTGTACCTGATAATACAGAAAGGAGGATCAGCTTAGTGAAAAGTTTCTAACACCTGACATTGTTCTGTTATAGAATAATTAGTAAACTATTTCCACATAAAATGCAATCAGTAACAATAAATTAGCACCATCTATCTGTATTCCTCATACTGTTTAATATATTTTGACTCATCACTTATAAATGTATTGAGTAAAATGCACAAGAGTACTCATAATGCAACATACTGAATTATGTCATCAGCTTTTCTCCTGGCTGGTCTGTGGACACGGTGGTTGTAATCCTGGCCAGCCAGCGTGGTCTGATCAGTGTACTGGTGAGAAGCACAGGGTGTTGGAAGACTGCAGGTGACCTGAGGGCGCAGTAGAAATAAAACATACAGGATTTTTTACTTCTGGTAAAATAAGTGATGGCATAACACCAATTACAGTAAAAGGTTTTCACCCAGTAGGTTTAGCTATGAACAATGTCGAACTATATTATAGGTAGCTTATATACCAGAAACACAGATACTTGGGGACCTTTAGCCATCATTGTTTATGTACACTAATGTTGAAATGTCTTTCTCGTAACTACAAACACACAGCTACATCATTTGTAAAAGAGTAATAGTCAAACAACGCCTGCAGACACAAGATAATTACACAAACAGATTAGACACAAGGTGTAAAGATAGGTGTAAACATAGTATAATAAACCTAGATGGTGAATAACTAAACCAGCGCAGTCTACACCTACATTGTCTTACCTAATATCTAGCTCACCTACAGCTAGATATAATTCACTCTACTCTGGCTCCTACACCAGCCTGCACTCGTAGCAACAGTTAGCTCTATGCTAAGTAGATAGCTACATTTGCTAGCGATGAAAGTAACAAATTACCATCAAAATGATAAAAGCCAGATTACCTGTCCAGCAGAAATAAAGCCACCACGGTGTAACTTTTCAGCCCCTTGGTGTTCCTCAGTTGTCAGTCACTGTCGTTGAAAAGCCACGCAGATACTACCTCTGGTCTGACCGATTCGCTCGTCAGGTCTGAGCGAGCTGACCGGATGTGCGCACGGGGGCAGCTCCTGTAGCAGCAGGGCTGGTAGCCATGGCAGCGAGGGAGCGTGACAGTCACCCAGCCAATCATTGCATTCGGTCCAAATGAAACGAGTGGCTGTGTTTACTGCAGCCCTGAGAGGACTACAGACAGACAATTTTTATACTCTCTTTTTCAGAGCACCTAACTTTTTAATATGCATTGGTGTATAAAGACAGTTTCAACAAATATGACAAAAAGTGTTTCAGAAGCAACTTGCCTACCCTGCCTTTAAGTCCACTGTTTTTGTCCACTGGGTCAGCAGCGTTTTCAAAAAAAACAAAAACAAAAAAAAACAAACAAAAAAAAACAACACCTTCTGATTCGCCGTTTTAATGTGGACGGGAGGCGGAAACATAGCAAAAGGTCTCCATTTCATAACAAAAACGGAGAGACAGAGAGCCAGTCAGCTGATTGAGTGGCGCCTCTCTTCAGGAATAAGGAAACTTACACTGAAGGATCAGTCTCTCGCTGCCTGATGCGCTGAGTGTCTAGTAGGGCTGGACCGAATATTCGGCCGTTAGGTACACATTCGATTTTCAATTATGACATTCGATAATCCGCCGACAGCAGTGAACTTAACGCTCTAGTTCACATCAAAGGGAAAACTAAATGAAGCCCTCAGCTGTGTGGGAGCACTTCAAACTGAGTGATCACAGCAGTAGTGTGGCAGTTATGGCGTTTATTAATTTTACAATTGCTTAATTTCATTACAGATCAAAACAGTCAAATTTCCCACATTTTAAAATGAATCAGTGAACTGTAGGCTGGAAACAAATAAACAAAAACATAATTAACACATTTAAATAAGCCTAATTATATTAGGTCGATTGTAGAAGAAGAGCATTTTGTCGCTATAATTAAAATTAAAAGTTAATTTCGCATAATAACGTGTTAGATTTTGTTCTGCTACCGGAAATACCGCTCCTCCCATCTGCTCTCTGCCTGGACCCTTGCCGGGCAAAACTATTCCCAGATTCTGCTCTGGACCTGCTCGGATCAGACTCTCACTCTGGACTTTCAGATACGGTTCCCCCTGCTCTGTACAGCAGCCACCAACCCGGTTCGGCATGCATCGGTTTTCACTCTGCCTGCTCTTCCCCGTCTCACCGCGTAGTGAAACCACTTTAGCTGCTGCTGAAAATTTGTCTGGCGAGTATTGCATCATCTGATCGGCTTTTCTTATCGCCCTTTTTAGCGACCACCGATCAAACTAGTTAAAGCTGTTATCGGCCGATTATGATCGGTGACGAACAATCGGACCACCCTTAATAAGAGTGTCAATAAGTATAAAATAAAAATAAGTTTCCCCCTTAGGGTATTATTGTGTATGTATTGTGTGTATTTAATAAATGAGGTGACCATTTAGATATCATAACTACATTGACAATGAGATGTAATGCTTCAGGATCTGTCTGATTTAGTTCATCAGGGGATTTATTTCCAATTCTGCTAACCAGTGTCCTGGAGGAAACCCTGAATATAGAAAAATCTTTTAAAACAAAGTTTAAAATACTGAATCTGAAAATTTGGTCTGGTTTTATTAAAAAAAACAAAACAACAACAACAAAAAAAACTTTCCTTAAAAAAACGCTTATACAAAAATGGGTGTTGCCAAAAAATAAAAAAGCAAAAAGGAGTTGATGGACTATGTTTGAGGTGTTGTGATGAAAAGTATGCTATATAATACTTTACTTTATATATATTTTATCAGAAATGAGCACCTTGTGGCTGTAGTATAAACTATAGTTAATCACTACAGCAGAAAACAAAACAACATATTTGCTAATACAACAAAAGAAATTGCAATTACATGAGACTGGATGATGAAGAGCTTCCTTTTCAAGAGATTGTTATATCTGAATGTCTAAGAAGTTTAATTTCTAAAGTTGAAGTATGAGTTTTAGAAATAATCTCTTAAGGATGTGTAATCAAGGGTGGTGAAAGCCAAGAACTCCAGTTCCTCCTCAAGGTGGCTTAGCATGTGGCTCTCAAGGCTTAGCACTGCGCTGACACCATTTTCATAGCCTTTACATATTGTCTCATTTCATCGACCTTTTTTAAAGCAAGGAGTTGACACCTCGCATATGAATCATGAACGTCAACTTAATGGCTGTTTCCTGTGAATACATTTTGAACATTAGGCTGAGAACATTTCTTTTACAGCAGTTTGACTGAGAACAATATTAGGCCATTCATTATTTTAGTCGCTCCTCATTTGCTGCCATCCTGACACAAGCAGCCATCTATTAGGACGTGTAGTCTGAGTAAAAAGAGAGACAGAGACCCATCTGTTGGGTATTCATAATACATCCATTTTCTCTGGGGAACCAATGGCTGGCCAAACATTGAATGATGGCACCAATGGTGCCACCATGGTGCCAGTGGTCACTGACCATCTGATGCCCAGAGCAATATCCAAGAATTCTGAGTCTGCAAAGTGAAGAGCTCGTTTAATTGAGATTTCTGCTTGCAGCGCAGGAGTGAACTCATTAAATGTGATCACTTCTTATTAGATTTCACACACACACACACACACACACACACACACACACACACACACACTCAATACAACTGTCAGTTTTAAAGGCATCATTACAATTTGAGTTTAGGGTGGGAAATTAGCACAAGCCAACAGCCAAATACTGGACACAAGATTACTTGAGTTACTATGAATGAGTTATTATTCACTGTCTGGTGAATTTGAACATTTATCTGTTAGTGGCTGGATGATGTTCACATTTTAAAAAGTTAATTTCCCATTCCAAACTGTAGATTCTCCCCCCTCACACTTTAATTAGTCTAGTCTAAAATGTTACAAAATAGTGAATAAATAAAAATTTACAATTTCTCCAACCCAAGTGGAATGTCTTCACTTTGCTGGTTTTGTCCAACCAACAGTCCAACACCTAAAGATAATAAATTTACTGTTGTATGGCAAAGAATGAATTCTTTCAGAATCTATGACACATCATAATCAATTGTGTGGTCCACTTGTTTTGTGTGTGTGTGCACAGAGATATAAAAACATAACATAAAGCTACATTTATAAGATTTAATTTGTCATTGGAGACAAAACAGAAAACTCTTAAGTGCTAATTTATATTCATTCAATCATGTTTTATACCAAAGGTTAAAATATGCACTCTTGACATCTTATAAACTGCAATGAAAGAATACAATACTTCTACGTTAATACTGGTCTAATTAAATAAAATTTTTTTGCATAGAACAAAAATCAAAACAAAAGATCTGAAGAGCCCCAATGACTGCTTTACGAACATCTTATTGCAGCCAACGTAATTTAATTTTTAAACCAGAGTTCAATCAATGAGCACACTTTAGAAGACACAAACCTGGAGGCCCAAGCTAGTCACTAATGCTTGGGATATTCTCCCAAAGCATGGGCCCCATGCCAACCTCTCGCAACTCTCAAAACATTAGGGAAATTTTCACACTGGATTTGTGCAAACAAAGAGGGTTTCAGTGGGCCTGCATCACATGCTGAGAGATGCGTCGTGGTTGTCACAAGTGTTCAGCAATATAGACAGTAAATTCTGATGTTATTTAGTGGTGCTTTGCATATATTTAAGGGGTCTGTTGCTCCCTTTTTGTGCCTGTGAAGAAATGTGGGTCTGTTGCAGAGACTTGCATCCAGACTGGGTGCAGCTGTTCACCCACGGTTTGCTCTCTTCTTTCCCATGCAGAAACAATTTTCCATTTTTGAATTCCCTAAAATTAATAAATTACAGACTTCCACACCCGTATCATCATAAGTTAGTTACTCTTTAAATAAATATGCGCTCTAAGCTACTTTTTTCAGTCATAAGATCACAGTAATATCGTGTTGGAGTGACACAGCAAAAGGCAACAAGCACAAACAGGCTCTGTGGGAGGCAGGTGGAGTCAGTGCACAAAGTCAGTTCAAAACAGAGCTCAGAGAAACTAAAGTGTCTGAGAGCCACTCCTGCTTTGCACTCCAACACTAAACTGAAGAAACAGGATGAGAGGATAAGTCTTGGAGTGGGAGGCAGCAAAGGCAAGCTTGCAAGAGGAAGAGGATGAAAGTAAATAAGAGTTTGGAAGTTTTTGGAAGCTGAGTAAATACCCTTGGTGCCTGTCAAGACTCTGTGGTACTCTCTGCAGTGAACTCTGCTTTCATGCTTGAAGGCAAAAGCTGGCGATGGAAATACTATACCATCATATTCTAGCAATAAGTCAGCAGCAAATAAATATACACACACACAACTTCAGCAACAGCTATAAACCAGTTAAGGCACGAGAATTATTCATAATCTCAAAGTATGCGAAAGCCTACACACCACAAGAAACTTCATTTACCACATTTATTTTAGTGCTAGCCTAGAGTTGAAGCACATCATATCATGTTTGGCTTTACCTAGTTTTTGTAATGGAGTAGGGCTGCAACTAACAATTATTTAAATTATTTATAATATGCGGATTATTTTCTTGCATAATGGATTAATAGTTTAGTCTAGTTTAGCCCAAAATGATGTCTTCAAATTGCTTGTTTTGTGCGACCAATAGTCCAAAAACTAAAGGCATTCAGTTTAGTTACACAAACAGACAAAAGCACCCAAACCTTCAAATTTGAGAAGCTGGAACCAGTGAATGTGGACATTGTGACTGAAACAATTAATCAAAATAGCTGCCAACTAATTTGCTGTTAATCATATAAATCAATTAATCAACTAAATGGTTGAGCTCTACAGGGTACCCCCCCCCCAGGATTCTCAAAGTTAAATTTAAGACTTGTAAAGACCTTTTTAAGACCAGCTAGGATGAAATTTAATACCAACTTCACTGCCGTATAATGAAAAATCTGTATGGATTTTAAGCCCAAGAAAATAATTTTCAAAGTTACATGAATTTTAATAAAACATTTGATTGTAATACATTCATATTTAACACACTTTTGGGGTGTGAATCAAGGATGTCACTTTGTGTTGAAAAGTGGTGGGGACAAAGGGGTTCAAATTAGGGGTGTGACGATACACTTAGCTCACATGCACGATTTACAATATTGGGTTCACAAGAACAAGAAGATATTTTAACACTATTTTGATGAAATATTCAATGCTGAAATATATATATTATTATAATATATAATTTAGGGAATAACTGTCTTTATTTTTATAAAGTGATTCAGATGACAATTCAAAACACATGAAAACACAATGCACATTTGTTTCTTCTATATTTAAATGGCATTGCATGTTTTCTTATTGTGCAAATAAAGTATTTTCATTATTTTTTGTTTATTTATCTTGTTTCAAGCCATTTTTCAAAACATATTTAACAAATGCTTCAAAAAAAGTGATGGAGACATGTCCCCAGTATCCCCAGCGTAAATTACACCTATGAAATGAATCCAATATTTGTGCACTAAGAACTCTTAAAAGGTTCAGTGTGTAATATTTCTGAGGATCTATTGACAGAAATGCAATATAATATCCATAACTAGGTTTTCAGTGGTGCATAAAGACCTTACATAATGAACCGTTATGTTTTTATTACCTTAGAATAATCCATTTTTATCTACATAACTGCAGGCACCCCCTCCTATGGAGTTCGCTATATTTTGTCGTCATGTTTCTACCGTAGCCGACAACGGACAAACAGCGCGACAGAGTGTGTTTCGTCATCACGGCTTTCTTCTTCTACTTGTATAATTCCGGTAGTGTAGACGCCCGTCACTACATTGAATACAAAGAAGAAGAAGAGGAAATAATAATAGTAATTTACAGTCTCTTAGTAGTCTTCTGGTTTATTAGAAGAGAAGTGACATTTGGACAAATGAAGGAGCACACACATTATTTAGCACGAGAGCCGACAGCCTGTGGATCTTTATACCATGAAGCCAGACGAGTCTGGACAGATACAAACAGCTGACGGCAGAAATCACCCATGTTGTGGATTTTCCCAGATGAAAGACTATAACAGATGTTTTCAAAGTGGTGCTGAAGTTGTCTGTTTTTTGCTGGACAGGTAAATAAGTTTGTCAGACTTTATCGATGCAAAAGAAAGCTGATGTTTGATAGCTTTAGCTATTAGCTGGCCATAATCATGAGAGACTTGACATGTTTCCCCTGTCAGTGGTGTGAAATATGGATTAATTTCATGTTGCCTACTTATTCTCCAGCCTGTGGTTTGGCTTTGCCGGTTACGGTTACGTTAGTGAGACAATCAGCTAAAACCAAAACGTTAGCTTAGAGCAGTGGTTCTTAACCTGGGGGTCGGGACCTCCCTGGGGGTTGCGAGAATGCTGCTATAGTCACAAAATAGAAAAAAATAACTAGACGGACTATGGTTGTGAATGGAATCACTGTAAGAACACAGTAAATATTTTGCACTGTTTTATCCAGTAGGTGGCGGTAATACCAACCGCTGTAAAACGACAAAGAAGACTCCGGCTCCGATCAGGCAGAAAGCGCTTTGCAGGTTCGAAAAACACGAGGCGCATTTGGTTGAATTTAGAAAAGAGAGGCAGTTTTTAAATGTTGCTAGGCAACCACTGAATCAGCTGTCCTGTCAGTTTAATCAAAGATTATAGTGCCAGCAAGTGGTATGCCTCATATTAGCGGAAACTTGATCACAACTCACAGGTCTGTGTCTTTTGTTGCTAAAAACATCTGCCAAACGCAGAGCTCCGTGTGGGCACATGAGACTCTCAGAAAGGGGAGACACCGCTGGTCCAGGAGCTTCGTCTTAATGATGGTTGGTTTAAGGCTTATTTTAGGATGAGTCAGTAACAGTTAGTTGCAGTCTCCGGACAATTCAAGCAACTATGAACTTCCGTCAGCACAACTACCTGTCTCTCCATTCATTAGCTTGGACAATTGGAAAAAAAACGCGATTGACATCAGACACGAGTTGAATTTTGTTCAACTCCTTGCGCTCATTCAAAAACACAAGGCGCAGCAGGTGCCAAAACACGAGGCGCCCAGGGCGCATTAACAGCGCGCAGAACTGCCAAAAGATAACAATTTAAAAAGGCGCCTCTCACTACAAAAAAACATTTTCTGTCTGACCCGTGGAGGTGGGGGTATATTTTCAACTTCAAAAAGGCCAGAAAGGTTAAGAACCCCTGGCTTAGAGCATGGAAGCATCAGCCAGCTAAACGTTTACAGCACTGGTAGAAAAATATGTAACATTAGTTGGATTGGTTTATTCTCCAGCGCTGGCTTTTGCTTGTGGTGTAAACTTCATGTAGTTACTCTCTCTCTCAATTCAATTCAAATTAGCTTTACTGGCATGAATGTAACAACAACATTGCCAAAGCATCATATATATATACACACAACATAAGAACAATCAGCCCCATACATTTCATTAAACAATTAAAGCATAAAGTTATCAAAGCGTATATGTGTTTGTGTTAAAAAAAAAGGAAATATTAAAAATTAAAATAAAATAAATAAATAAAACAGTAAGCGTGTGTGTTTGTGTGTGTGACAGCTGATGAATATTATTGGCAATAAAACGTAACAGCAGGGAAGCTCATATCAGCAGCTAAGCTTCACATTTTACTGCCCTGGTGGAAAACATGTATTTCTTTTTACTGCTAATGGTGAAATGTAACAAGACCGCGTGCCTATCAAGTGACCCATAATGAATACTTTCTGAATTTGCATTAAAAATTAAAAAGAAGCATGTTTTTGGATATTGCTTCCCCACTGTGCACACAAATGTTTAATTTTAATTGTACTTTCAATTCATGATAAATGCCAATTAAAAACGAGCTAGCGTTAGCTTGTTAGTAGCCTGTCAGACGTTTTGTTTTCTTTCCTAACTGACCGATTCGCCCAGAGCTTGGATGCCAGAGCTCGTGCGTAAAGCTGAACACTGACGTAAACAGTAACGTTACCTGTACTGCCGTATAACATCAGAGTCACACCAAACGCAGTAAATTATAAAGTCACACAAATAAAAAGTGTTTGATGTTACGGCATTTATTTAATCCTACGAAAGGACAAGAACAAATTTAAGACCTTGGTAAACGAAATTGAATACTTTTAAGGCCTTATTTTTGGAATATGAAATTTAACTTTTTTCATACTTTTAAGACCCCAATGGGTACCCTGCTCTAAAATGGAGCAGATCTGTTTAAACCAAAGAATATTTTTTTAACAAATCAAACCAAACAAACCAAAATAAAATAAAAAGCCATACTTGGAGTACATGAACACATATTTTGTCTTTGAATAGACAAAGGATGGGCACTCTTGCAGACAAAGTAGAGAGAGACCACTGACACGAGAACAAGTCCTACCGGCCTCTGTGTATCTGACGAACAGCTTTGAACTTGTTAGCAGCACACCTCGGAGTGAGCTCTGAAAAAGCAGAGGGCTGTGCCCCAGCTGCCTTTCACATGAAGACAAGACTTGCATCTTCAGAACCTTGTTAGTTCTCTGAAAAGGCCACCGACTAGTTTGGAATATTAAGCAGCTCATGCTGTCGGAAATCAAAAGGATTTTGGAAGAGAGTGGGAAGCTTCAAAAAGGCTTTGATGGTATATATCGCTCAATCTCCAGCAGATATGACAGAATGAAGAAATAAAGACAGGGGAACAAAGGGCTTCTGAGAGAGTAGAGAGGCAGAGGTTATTCTTCTCTCAGAATTCTGCATATGCATATATCATTTTTCCTCTATCAGAGTCTTGCTCTTAAAATGTCAAGACGTCTGACTGAAAAGACAGTTAGAGAGATGAAAATAGAAACAAGGAAAAGGAAAGTGGGACACCAAAATATTTCAGGTCATTAATCACAACAGTCACACTCAAATAAGGCATATAGTTGTCTTGCTTCCAGAAATTTTCAAATGCACACCACATTTACAGCATTACCGCCTGGCACAACAGCGTCTTTAAGCAGCGATCAGACAGCATACAGTTTTCTCTAGGCAGTAAGTGTTTTGTACACTGCTAATGCGCCTTGGGCACATCACGTTAGATGCTAGGAATGGCTCCAGTTGAAAAAACCTCAACTCAGAGCAGAAAAGTGCCCGATATCATTGGCGGGGTTTCCCTGTTGTCCAATCGGATGACTGCCACCTCGGCTGTTGCTGAATACCGAGAGCTATATCATTTAACCATTTACTACACAGCAAAATAAGGCTTGGTCTAAGGACAGATGATTTGCGGCAATAAAAAAAACAAACTGAAGACAACACTGAAGAGAGAGAGAATCATCAATATTAACTGCATCATCACTGCGCTCGCCAGACAGGCCAGCAACAGAATGCTTTATATTTTACAATTTCTGTACGTTAGTAAAGTTGAAACGTTTTAACTTAAATCAAGAAACAGCTGGTGTGTGTGGATCACGGGTGTGGGTCGCGTTGAACATAACATCGCGGCAGTTTTGTGAGGCGTTGCTATGATGACCAGCTACATTGAAGGGGTACCATCTGCGATGGAAAACAGAGGAAGGCGGGCCAAAACCGAGTCGCGTCTTTAGGTGTTTTTTTCCTTTCCTATAGAGTTGGATTGGGGATTCTTAAACTGGTGTGTCTCCTCTTAAAATGTCTCTGGCGCAGTGCACCGTGTTTTGCAAACTGCACAGGAAGCTCTGTCTGATCAGGAGGAAACTCAAGATACACTTTCTTTTTCCGTTCTGTCCTCTGCTGGGAGGGGAACAGTAATGAGTGTGTGGGTATGAAGAGATACCGTTTCCTTATGAGGAAAAAGAGGGGGCAGGAATCAGAGTAGAAATCCTTGCGAGGATTTCTGTGTGGGAGAGAAAGAGTTTCATTCAATTCTCTCCAGAGAAATCTAAGGTCAGGATCCTAATGAAATGATTAGATCACCAGCCTTTGCAGGAATAATTACAGAAACAGCAAGTTCCTGCTGTAAGATTTAAAGACAAATTCACACCGTTTTATCTTACGACTCTTAGACAAACACGTTGATTTAATAGCGGCACTCGTGTCATGGTAAGAAAATCAATCATAATTTTGACATTAGATTTCGCCTTACATGTCTCTTGCAATACTCCCTTCCTTAAGTCACAAAAAAAAAAGGTTTTTGACCTTAAGGCAGGCTTTAATCCAGTCTTTTCTTAAAACATCTTAGACTTCCATATTCAACCTGAAAAATACAAGTCAAGACCTCTGTACCTTAGTAGAGATAATCAAGAGTCTGTTGTGAGATTTAGGGGGCTTTCACACCTGAAAGTCTGCACCAAGGTCCGAACCAAAGTTCATGTTTTCAAACTTTTTGATCGACAGGAAAGGAGGAGAAGACAGCAAGGTCCGTGGGAGGTTTCACACCTGCATTTTGGTTCAGAAGTCCAAAAGTCCGGACCAAACGAGGTAGGTGTGAAAGTCCCCTTAATTTGTAAATGCTGTAGCTCGGTGAGCCATGGTGCTTTTAAATGTCACGAGTTTGTAGGCCATCCAGCGACAAGGTTGAACATGTCTGGTAACGAGAAAGGTAAAAGCCTTGAGGTGATGTAAAAAGACCTTGTCTTTTCTATATTCTGCAGGGTTACTTTCAAGTGGCCTTTCCAAGCAAATTATTACTCCAGTCAGGGCAGTGTCCTGTCAGTCTTCTGTTGTCTCTCTACCCTGTAATTGTTCTCGGATAAATCCCTTCAAGCTCTCTGTAGCTCTTAAGCTATTTCCTTTCGTTTCAGTCTATCACATCATGCATGTGTACATGGTCACACAGTGAATATGAAAGGGCATTAGGCTATTGTATAACAACTGTTTGCTTGTAATTTTGGTGATTCAGAATTGTAATCTTCTAGTTTTACAGATTGTACAAGGCACTGCCAATTCTTTGACACTGTTCACAAGTCTTGTTTGTAACCCAGATTGTCCATGTGGCTTGGCTGCAACACATAGTCCAAATGTCCATTGGAAGCATTTCAGAAGACGTCTCTCTTTCTCTGTGTTTGGTAACATGATTAGTTACCTTTAATGTAACCACATGAAATGGATGATGAATTTGTTTTGCATTAGTCATGAATAATTTTAAGATGTGAGCCAATCTGGTAAAAAAACAAATAAGGGGGCAGATGCATTTACTCTATAAAAGGTTCATGACTAAAACTTGCCAAATTTATAAAAGCTGTCCATCCACATGTTTCAGTTTTATCAATATCAGTCATTGTGAAACTGATCACCTGTGTGGGAATCAAATTTCCTCTCCAAATTTAAGCCATAAACAGATGTAGACACAACCTTAATGTACATCAGTACGTCTGCTTGCTCCACCAACCTTGTAAAACATGAAAAGAAGAGACAAATAAGCAGTACCATTCCACCAACTGTGTCACATTGGTGAGGTTCTCTAACAAATAAACAAAAGGTAATAAATTATTTATTGTATGTTGCTCATATTGAAACATACTTTACAAAAGTGCTTCATAATGAAGGTAAAATTACTTCTACCATATCATTTCACCTGTAGCTCACTCTTGAAATCGATGTGTGCACATTATCTGAAGTATGTGTGAAATAAGCTCAGTCCCTAAGCACATGCTCTTTTTATAAATAGTACTTCATGTGTTTGAAACGGGGCATGCACGTCTTTTGTTCATATGCATCGTTTATACATCTGGTCCCAAGTGTGTGTTGCTCACGGCTCTGGCATAGCTCTTTTCTCCATTCTCGTGGTTGGTGGACACTGACACATTAGACAGAATTGTTAAAAATATAATTTCAGTTTGGACCCTTTAGCGCTAGCAAAAGACAGCTTTCTTCATTGTGTGGTTTTATTTTGGATTTAAGAGGACAGACCTAAAGTGAAAAAACAAATCACAGGCTGTCTTAAATCACTCCCTATTTACTATACACTAATCCTGTGCAGTCTGGCAAAATCCATTCTTTAGCATCCAAGTAGAAAGCATAATGTTACAGTCTATGCAACCAGTCCACAGAGGGGCCCCGACATAAGATATATGAAGCAAAGTAAAGAATATAGGTTATGTTAATTATAGTTATATGTAATGGCTAGTTAACAATGTAACTCAGTGTGGTGGCTAAATATGATGTCCCTAAGTGAGCTAGATTTTGTTCCAGATATTAACCCCAGAAATTAAAATGCTGCACTCAATTTGTGAAAGCCTGAGCTTCATTTGTTTTATTTATTATTATGATAGTCACAGTTTCTGTCTGCTCATTTTGGCCTCCTTATAATGCCACAAAGAAGAAAGTAAAGGCTTATGTTACGCCTGAGCAGTGGTCAGGTCTGTCAGGTTGAAGCTTATAGTTCTGAAACTTAACTATTTATTCCTTTTTTAAAGCAAAAGATTTATTTATGCACTTCAATATTTTATTCTTTAAGGGTGTAACTCACACTAGGTGATCCGTACCGTGCCCAAGCACGTTTAACTCCCAAAGACCGTTTGGTTTGACCAGTGTGATCGCTCCGTGCGGTGCCCGGGCACAGTGCACTTAACCGTGCCCGTGCCCATGCCCACTTGAAGAGGTGGGCCCAGGGACGCTAAGGCCCATTTATAGTCCTGCGTAGGGTCTACGTGCGTACCTACACCGTTGGCTATGCACGTAGCCATGCATTTATACTTGTGCGTCCATGTGTCCGTCATTCTGCAATTACACCCCCAAACGCTAGTCGGCAGTCGCGCTACAGCGTCCACTGTGTTGACTTTTGCTGGCCGAGCAGGCTAACTTCCGGTTTAGCGCTCCGCTAACGCAAATGGGGGTAAAATTGTATACGTGCGGCTGGTGTAGCCTATTCAAATGTTACCGACCGAATGGATCACGTTCTGATAGCGAAATGAGTCATTTCGTTCGGGTTGCAACGGTCAAATATATTGATTCACTGTGTTACAGCCGCCGTTTCGGCCGCTAGTAAATGTTACTTGAAAGCGTGGGGTACTTCCGGTTGGCTCGGAGGCATTGCGAGGCTACCCAGCCGACCAATCACAGAGCTTATGGCCTGCATCAACTCGACGTGTAGTTACATTTTTGAGGAGGTGCACATCAGGTGACGGCGTAGCCTCTGCGTAGCCCCGTAGCCTACGGCGTCGACTTTTTTTAAGGTGGGAGTCTGACATTGACTGTTGTGTTGGACAGATTTGTGCAGCGGTGTTCATATATATAAAAGTATATATGTGAGTGAGTGAGTGAGTGAGTGAGTGAGTGAGTGTGAGTGAGAGAGGAATATATGCGCAGCACTCTGCAAAAACTACGATTTTAAATAGGCCTAGTAAAAAAACATCAATATATGGCAGCACTGATTGCCTACTGTGGCAGGCCGCCACAAACAAATCAATGTATGGGAAACACTGAGTGATGACGTAAACATGCTACTGCTTGGATCGATAGGCGCAGTGTGAGCGCAGGCCAGCGAGGGAGTGGGGAGAAGGGACAATCATGCTTGGGGACGATACAAGGCACGGTATAAACTGACTCTTATTTATCAAAACTTTAATATATTTGTTGTACTTTTGTTCAAAGTACTATTTCTAACAATACAAGTTTATTTTTAAACTGCATTATGTTATGGTATCTTGGTGAGGTCTCAACATAACAAATGTTAGGGATAATTTTTGTTTATGTTACGCGTTTTTTAAAATAAGGGGGAAAAGAATATCGGCCAATATATCGGCTATCGGTCGGGCTCTGTTATATATATATATATATATATATATACACACACACACACACACACACACACACACACACACACACACAGCTTTGTATAGATGCAAAATTTACTGTCATGCAACACTGCACCCAAGAGCAATTATGCAAAAATAATGATGATTCATAAGTATGCAGAATCTGAAATGTACTGTTCACTATAAACTACTGAGTGTATAATATATATGGAGTATCTAGAGACCTACAAAGTTGTGCTGCATACCTGTCTTTACTGCAGGTGGCAACGTTAACGACCTCATTCACTACATGAAGACAGAAACTAGCCTCTGTAGTAGGTAATGATGCAAAACCAAACAAATGAGTCCAAAAGTCCATTAAACAAAACCCTAAACAACAAACAGCAAAACAGAGCTTGAAATGTTCCAACTGACAATTGCTTGATTACTTTTTCTTATACCTATAATAACCCATCAATATGTACAGTATCATCCCATTATATCATCCCACAAAAATAAGGCTCTTCCCTTTGTTGTCCCTTTTACATTAGATGGATAAAGCTGGTTGGAGATATGACATTGAGATAACCATGGTCCATCAAATTCGTCATTGCTAACAGGGCTGTCAGAGCTGAGCTGAATTGCAAATGTGCTACTCAGGCATGCGGGTATACAGTACAGTGTGGAGAAGCAGAGGAGATGTCTATACTTTGATGGTACAGCAAAGCCTATTTATTCAGCAGCACTTCTTCATATGTGGAGCTCTACGGGGACAGCAAATTCACTCCCTTTTCTGCAGTCAGCATTCCTGGGGCTTATAGACTTCAGCAGCATTCATAATCACAGGGCAGAAAAATGTAAATGACACAACAGGAATCATTAAACTCTCATGCAGCTCATGTAGTCTCCTAGATCGGCACTCACATTAACGAACACAGGAAATGATGACTGGCGTAAGAGAGAAAACAGGTGCTACATGCCATCTTACAAACATTTTACAAAGTACAATTCTACTTGTGGCTTCTACTTGGGTACTTGTGGATTGATGTGAGACATTACTATAAGTGACTGAATTTTGAGTTTATTATTTTACCAACCATGAAACTGATGGAAACTGACTTTAAAATTTGAGAATTACATGCCTTTGCCCAATCAGATGAGGAATTCTAAAATCAGGCTCAGCTATAAAAATTCTGATGTTAAAACCTTTGTTCATCTCTTTCGAAGCTCTCTTTGTGTTTGCCTGATCGACTAAAGTCTGCTTAAAACTTTGAGAACAAAGGCACTTTTACTGCGCAACTCTAACCCACACCTGATCTCCTCTACCAGCCAGCACTGATTTACAACATTCATCTGGGACTCTGCTGAAACTTCCAGTACAAGGAGAATAATTCATCGAATGTTTGATTCTTGTGAGGGGTAATTTAGAGTTTCCAGTTCACCTAACCTGTACGTCTTTGGACTGTGGGAGGAAATCAGAGCACTCAGAGGAGCCCCACTCATGGGGAGAACGAGCAAACTATTAAACTAATATTTAAACAAAGTTGTCTGAATTCGACCAGTTAGCTTCAACTTAAATCCTCTTTGGCCTGAAAGTTTGAGCTGAAGCTCATTAGTAAAGAAAATGCGGAAATTACAAAGGAATTCCTGCTCAGTTGGGACAAGAGTAATAGAAAGTAAAATAGCAAGATTACCACTAATGGTCTATTGCAGAAAATAAAATAAATAAACTCCAGTTTACAGACACCAGATAATTAGGTCAAATTACATAAAATACCCCCTCTGCCCCATTTGGTGATTTAAGACAATGTCACATATCCATCGTTAAGGGGCCATGTTTCAGATTGCAACTACTAGGTCTACCATTCCAAGCGTGTGCTCCTACGCATGCCCAAACTAATAAGTGAGCACCCGGCATCAGTCAAAACAAAGGCCGACACACTGGAGACAGCATCACACAAAGTGCTGGAAACTCAGGTAAACTCACACTGTAATGTTACAGTAATATTTTTAATCGGCTTGACATTGAACCAGTCCTTTGACTTTAGTATAACAGACCGTAACTAACGTTACTGTACAGAATAGGTCTTCAAATGTGTTGTCGTCCTGCACCATTATGATGCAATATCATTAAAATGGGAATCTTTTCACCTCAAGTAGTTTCTTTATCTCATGTACGGGATGCTACCAAGTGACTAGACTTAGCTACAAAAGAGCCATGAAGAAAAGCTGAAACAAGTCCTGATGAAGCATGCACATTGGCTGCAGCAACATACTGCAGGGACATCCTCCTAGTTTAATATGTCCAGCCAATCCAATAAAGACTTAACAGGTCTCTGGGGCCAAGGTCATGTCTCCTACCTTAAAAGAAGGAAAACTTCATTTGCAAGCCTAATCAAGTGTGAATGTCACAGAGGCACAGCAAAGCAGGGTCGTGGAAGGCTAATTTTGTTCAGGGAAGATGAGAGAGCTTCCAAGTCTCCCAGTTTTGCAATATTGGAGGGTGTCAAGTTGTAAAGATGGCTATTAAAACAATTAACTAAGACATCCTTTATCCACTTTGGGTAGTAAGAGTGGATGGCTCTTATGAGGGTGACCGTAAAATGGCAGCCCAGAGGAATTTCACTACACAAGTTTCATGCACTGAGCTCTTCAATTATCAAACGGTGTGGAAAATAACTCCTTCATATATAAAATATAATTTTTAGGCTTCTGGCCAACTTCTTTCCTGCTTTAACAAAGGACCAAAAAAAAAAAAAAAAAAAAAAAAAAAACACACAGTAGAGTCTAACACACCCTTAGGTTCTGCTTGGAAACAGGGCCAAAGCATGACTGTGTCCACCCTCAACTGAGCTGTACTGACATCATGTCCAACTGCTCAAAAAATGCGGGTGTTACTGTCATTTGGAAACTTTTACACTTCATATCTGTTCCCATTTTTAATGCCCTATTCAGAGCGAAACAGTGACGCGGGTCTAATCTGCACTGGCGGTCTATCTGAAAGGATCAACACAAATCATCTGACAACATAGAGCACTTTGAATTATTATTTATTCAAGTGAAATATTATAGTGCCTTGTTCTTTTTCTTAATTGTGGGTCATGCCCTATGCAGTTACTTACTGCAGATACTACAGGTGGCTACTTTCTGTGTTAACTTTCAGTCAGACCAAGAGGTGAGCATTTTGAATAATGCTAAACTGAAGCTGCCTGTCTAGATAAATGTTGTTTTGCAGAGGGTGTCCATGTGTCCCACATCTTTACAGCAGAACTGGTAAGTGGGTGGTGATGGAACAATGGAAAAGACATACCTCTGGTGTGAGAGACCCGGGTTCAATTCCCAACTATGACACATCCATCAATGTGTCCCCTGAGCAAGACACTTAGGCCCCACTACTGAGCTTTTGTTTTAAAACGGAGACTTTTTGCTACGTTTGCACCTCCCGTCCAGACTAAAATGGCAAAAACGAAGACCTAAAACAGAAGTTTGAAAATGCTGCTGACCCCGTTTTAATTTTTAAAACTCCGAAGAGCGTTTTAGTGCGGACAGGCAAAAATGGAGGACTTTAGAAACGATGAGGCAAATGCTCACGTTTGGCTCTCTGACTGGGTATCATAAGTCCTTCAAAGCAGAAACACGATGCTACTGACAGAATGTTTGATTTAGTATTTTTATTAAAATGTTTTGTACCGTGCAAATAACACTTTAGGCTATAGCCTACACTTGTACTGTGTATTTTGCCATATTTACTTTGCGACAACTCCCACCCTGTTTTCCGCTGCTACAGCCGATTTTAATTCTCGTGCGACATTCAGTAACAGTCCCAGCTCGTTACTGGTCCATGCAAAATAAAATCTGGTGTGGTTCTTCGGCTGTAGTACTTTATTATTCTTTCGCCATATCTTCTTTAACTACGGAATAGACCATCTGCTTAATGTTTACATCGGCACGCGCATGCCCATGCACGGCCACTAGATGTGCGTTTTCAGTTGTTTTAGTATAGACAAAACATTGATGTGGACGGAGATTGTATTTGTTTTAAAGCTCCGTTTTTAAACTAAAACGGAGTAGTGTAGATGGGGCCTTAACCCCTAGTTGCTCCAGAGGCGTGCAACTTCTGATATAGAACAATTGTAAGTCGCTTTGGATAAAAGCATCAGTATGTAATGTAATGTGGTAAGGGCACAGGTAGCATGACCCATGATCACAATGTCTGCAATTTTAGCCCAGGTAGGAAATAACAGGAATTTTACTTTGAATGCATAATGAGTACAAAGCAACAGAAAAAAAAATAAACAATGAAAAGTCAATATATACAGTCCATAGTCACAGACAACAACAACCAAGGACAGGGTAGACAAACATGCTGTTTGTGTAGCTGGTGCCAAGTTACATTTTTTTAAACCTCAATTCCACTGTGGACTAATTGTTTGAACAAGTGAATGACAGCGGAAGTCTATTGTAAGTAAAAACTGAAGTTAGAAGCATTCGGCGTGTCAGTATAACACAAGGGGCGTTATTAACTTAAAAGACAAACTGAGAGAGACAACACAGTGGAATCTCTATTCACTACCACTGAATACGACACTTGCATGTCGGACTGTCGCAAGAGACAATTGTGGCTGAGAAGAACAAAACTACATGATTGGCTTCACTATGTGGTTAACCCATGTGTATGAAGGCGCAGGGCAGTGGGGTTCTTGGGTTTGGGTACCAACGCTGTGACAGACGGTAAAGGTACAAGCACTCCACACATGATCATGAGCCAGCCAACCAGAGCATCTCGCTCCCCGTAGAGTGTTACAATTCCTTGGAAAGCCAGTTTGGACCAACAAGCTCTTAATCCTGACTACATCCACAATACAAAAATCTGTGTTAGACATGTTCACTGAAAGCCAAAAAGTACAGCGAATAATGAGACTGGAGCATAGGCGCATCTGTTTTATCTGTCTGCATGCCACTTTCTTTTGTTGTATGGTTGGGTTGATATTTAGCATAGAGGAGGGGTAGAGAGGAAGGTGCCTGGGGTAGGGTTATGGCTCCAAAGTATGCAGACATAAGCTGTCTGCGTGCTGCCTTTGAAGCAGGCTATGGTTGGTTGCACTGAGGGTCACAGGGCAGGGGTTTACAACAGCAGTGTCCCACAGAGAGGCTGCACTCATCCAACCCCCCTCAAACCACTGCCAGGAATTAACAAAGAATGTAGGCTAGAAAGACTAAATGTTAACAAAAGAAGCCATTATGATGTGCTTGTTGGGTTGTGAACTTTTGGGTCATCAGAAATTTGAAGTAGAACAAAGTGATCAGAATGTCAGTTGATTATTTTGACAATTACAATAGCACCGTAACACCCATCAACTACATAACCTGAATTTATAAAATGTGTAATGTCAGCTCGTTTGTAATGGCAGAGCAACTGTGTTCCAAATCGTGAGTACGTTCTGGGACGGGTTGACAGTGTCCCTAAAGCATCATCAAGCTGTAACTTGGAAAAAAAATTATCCTGCAAAATACAATACAAACATCATCTTACAAATACTTACTTTGTAAAGTTTATAATGTTGAATTCATGTGAGATCGACCTTGAATTCATAGAGAAGAACAGCTTGATCCTCCACTTGCTGGCTCATTAACCCCAATATTAAGTAGTTATCTGAAAAGGGAACTGTAACAATCACTCTGACCTGGGAATTTTAATGTTAGGTTTTAGGAAGTGTTAGCTCTTTGTCCGTTAGCCTGTTATTAAGCAAAGGAACAAACTGGCTTTTGACTGCATGCGAGACAAAAATCTCAGCATGAGTAAGTTCAAGCAGCTACAGCAGCGGGGCGGACATTACTACCACTACTAATGCCCTCCTGTAGGAGAGACCGTTAACCAACCAAGAACAGCTTGAGGTCAGCAACTTAAGTCCATTATAGCTCTTGGTATTCTTATGGAAAACAAGTTAACCAACTAATGCAGCATTCTCCTTTCTTTCTCGCTTCCCTTTGTGCTCCCAGCATTTCCTTAATGCAATTAAGTATTTGTAAGATGATGTTTGTATTGTATTTTGCAGGATAATTTTTTTTCCCAAGTTACAGCTTGATGATGCTTTAGGGATAATAGGAGTGTGGACTCTTAGAGAACAGCTTGCATGTGACACTTCCAATGCCTTGGAATTTTAAACCTGTACATTTATGCAAATTCTGAGCTACATTAGTTTTTTTTTTGCAGTACAGCTACTCTATAAGATTACGATTTTATATGTACAAGAATAAATCTTTATCATGCTTTTACACTTGCCATATGTTACAATTTTTATTTTACAATGTTCACTTGAGCTTTATTGAGATTATTATTATTTTTTTTAAATGTATCTGGTAACAAATTACATAACTTGAATCTGCCTTGCTGCTGCAAACATCCTATAGCTGACAATTTCCCCATCTGACTGGCCACTCAAAAACTCCCTGCACAGGTCAACAGGAAGACTAACGAGTACCAGATGGGCCAGCCTGCTGCTGGGAAAAGCATCTAAACAGAGGTCCTTGGTGTAAAGTGGATATAAACTGGCCTGTTTTATCAATATCCAACATCCACTCAGCAGGCTATTGAAGAGTACAAATGAATCATGGCAATAAAAGGTCTCAAAAGGACTAACCTACATGAGACAGCAGGTTTGACTGCTTCCATGTTAAGATGGCGGGATTGGAGGAGCAAGAAAATTGCTAATTTAAAGAGGATTTTCTGGTCAACTTCAACAAGAAAAGGAGCATCAACAGGAGAACTGCCATCTGCCGGCTTGGTCACAAACAACCCACATCTGATAATCTTCCTTCTGCCACTAGGTGCGGGCAATATGGATCAAGTCTTATGTTGGGTATATGTGATTTATATCAGAATAGTATTATACTGTATGTCAGGATATATAGTCAGTAGGACATATTCTGGAAGTTTAATTGAGGAAATGATACAAAAACCAGATTGAAATGTACTTTTTGCAAATCCTGTGAATGAAGATTCTGACAAGGTACTTCTTTACACTGATACAAAAATCCCCTAACCCCAATATTGCAATAAAGCAGTCCTGCTCACAGCACAATAATAAAAAATATATTAAAAGGGATAACGACTTTAGTAGAAATGTTATAGTAAAATACAGTACATCGCAATACATTACAGTAAATCTCTCCCAACACATCATTACAAAACTGGAAAAAAGAAACAGCGGGTATGTTTTCGTTACAATTATGTGCTAAGTGTGGGGCAGCATATACAAGCATACAGGGATCAAAAGTTAATTTATGTAGCCCACTAAGAATGGTTGCTGTTGACTCAACATGAATGCTGAGGACAACACAGAACCATAAAATGAAGTCTAATGTAAGATATTTGTCTTCTGTTAATATATTTGGAGCCTTGACTACTTTTATCATGTTTGTCCACCGACTGTCTGTGCAATGTGTGTCAACATGGATGCCCTTTCGGTCTACTGCAAACCAAACCAAAAATACTCAGTATACTCTTTTTAGGCTGCTGGTAGAAAACAGATGGGAAAGCCTTAAGAGTGTGACAAAAGACTTAAGAAAAGAGACTGATAAACACATTCCAAAAAGAGGTCTTGTAAACACAGATGAGAATAAATGTTACATTTGCTTTCTAACTAATTAGTTGATAATAATAGATAGAAAATTACACTTTTTTTTAAGGCCTGTATCCTGCTGCTGGTTCTTGTTGGGACAGACATGTTTAAGCTTGGCAAAAAACTGCAACAGTGCACCGATGTGGAATGCTATTCTTTCAGAGGCAACTGCATAACTCAGAGAGCAGAAACAGAAAGACAATAACCAATGTTTTCAGGTTTAAAGCTAGTAATTACTACATTGTGTACACAGCAAGGGACTGGACATGCTACAAGTTGCATATCCAGTGTCTACTTTGCTCCCACTCTATAGTACAAATGCCACAGAAAAGGGATAAAAGTGAGTAGAGGTTAATATAAAACACCATTTAACAGGTTTCTGTTCTGTGCTCATCAAAAGGACCACAAAATCTGAAACAAGGAAAGAGAACTTCAGCCACAATGACACTTGACTGTTTCATGCAGTGTGGTGAAATGTGCTGATTAAGGGCACTTATCAGAGAAGAGACTGAAATGGAATTGGAAGGACATTTATCAACAATAAATCAAAGCACATAGCACAAAACTGCCTTCTGCCAAATTCAGCCAATAGCTCTAGATGAGGTCCTATGATTAAAATTTACTGGAGATGACAAACTGAATGGGAGAATATAGGTTTAAGACTGTGACATGTTAAATACCACAGAATCATGAGGATTTGTAGTGCAAGTAGAATCTGCCATTGAAAGAACTCAAAAATTGAAAGAAAGAAGAAGACCAAAATAAAGTACTGTGTTTATAAATACACAAGTGAAATCATAATTATATTGTTTAACAACCCATAACATAATACAGTATATGGAACACAACTGTACCGTGAACATGGATAAAAAAACATCTTAAAACATAGTGTTTTGTGTAGGAGGTGTAACTTTCGAAAAAGTGCATTTTGCACCACAGCAGGAAATGGCCTTAATACATCTAAGAGGGGTGGACAGAGCTGTTGATCAATACCAGTGACTAAAGGATTACTTTGCGAGATGCTGAGATTTATGGATTTCAATGGTCTTTGTTAGGCTCTAAATTAGTTGTTGGTATTTCAAGCAATTTTGAAGACCGATTTACTGTATTCTGTCTTCTCTAGGCATTTCTATCAATTCTGATTAACTAACTGCATAATTAGTAAGATGCCATCTTCTGCCAGTGTTACCTGCCACCAATCAAAAATAGTACAAATACACACTCAAAGGAACAAGTCTTTGTTAGCACATTTCTGCACACCTTCCTCGGATATTTTTCCACTTGTTTCCACCAGCCAGCTGGTACAAATCATTGCATTGGTTAGTTTTAAGCGGCATTAGTCATTAACTTGTTAGTCCTAAATCCTAACTTTAAAGCTTGCAAACCAAGAAAACCCCCCCCAATACATTGTTAAATTAATTAAAACAAAACTTATTTTTATACATGTACTGCTTAAAACGAGCACCACATTCTAATTCTTATTAGATGTAACTCATAACATTTAGACAGTATTTACTACAAAATCAACTACTGCTGTATTTAAAAATAATAATAAATAAAAAAGTACTTTATTGTCACATACACGTAGCGAAATTCATCCTCTGCATTTAACCCATCCCTGAAGGGAGCGGGGGGCAGCTACTGTACAGTGCCAGGATTGGAATGCCATGCCAGGTCAAACGACACTGATTGGAGAACCTACCTAACATGTTTTTGACGCTGGGGGAAACCGACGCAGACACGAGGAGAACATGCAAACTCCACACAGAAAGGCCGGGGCAACCGGGGTTTTAACCCACGACTTTCCACTGTACCACCATGCCAACCCAAACAGTAAAAGAAGGTATCGTATGACTGTTTAAGCTCTCATAATGACAGTGCAACTGTGGTGGAAGCAGCTGGTGGGGTGGGATAGCAGTGTATAACATATTTGTATTGAGAGTAGGATATTCTATGTAATTTTCCACCTTATTTTAGTGTTTATTCAGTGTGAAGATTAAGTGCGAAGATTATGTGTATGTAGGAGACAAAGAGACTGTAAGAAAGATTTCAATGTAAATATGTTCATGCAAAAACACCCATTACACAAATAAATAATTTATTATTTGTTGATTTGATATTCAAATATTTCAGTCTAAGTTGCAATGTACATATTCTCAAGAGCAACTAGGGGTTAAGTATCTTGCTCAGGGACACATTGGTAGACGTGTCATAGTGGGGGCTCTCTCACACCAGGTCTTATCCATTGGGCCATCACCACCACATGTTTTAGCTTCTTTTTCATTTGGGTGGAGCTGCTTCAGTGTTAATAATACTGATTACCGCTGACCCCACGTATACTTTGAGATTCACCATATCTGATAGAGTAAATCAGTGTAACAATGAAACTTTTATTTGTCTGGGTAGAGGATTCAACACAAACTGGCAGATTCAATGGGTTTTTAAATAGACAAAAATCAGTTGTAAACAGCATGAACCAGACTAAAGAAAATGATTAATGTGGTCTAAATCCAGAATCTGTTGGTCTAGCCAATGCCAGACAAAATCTCGGTGGTTTAATTGGGTTATGCTTACACCGATTATGAGTGCAACACAGCTCAGATATATATATTACAATCCAGCATACATGACAATTTCCATAGTCAGAGGCATGTGTAAGCAAAGAAGTAAGGTTGTTCAAGAAATATTTAAACATGTTATAGCTGGCTCTCAAGCGAAATGTGAAGCATTTAAGGTATTCAGTCACTTGGTTTAGCCTGTGGTATAGTTTGACATATGACATACAAATCATAGCAGTTTGCAGACAGACCTAGTGTAAAACATTCATCATAATTTGAAACTTAATCTCGTTGAACCAACCATAAAAGTTAAGCTGTTCAACTCACTCCTTTCATTCAATTGGCTATTTGTTAGCATAGGTCTTTATACCTGGCATTAACATGCATCTTGGGAGATCTGATCACAAGTGTACAGCTCCAAGTACGTCAGTTCACACCAAGCATTAAAATGCATCTTCAGATGCATCTTGAGTGACCACTTGTGATTGAATCCCACTTCCCAGCTCTGCAAAAATGAATACCGCCCGCCCCGAACAGATAGCTTTATTTGTTGCTAAAGTAACTTCTAACTGTAGCTGCCATTATCTAGTAAGTTCAGTTAGGCATACAGCTAGCGGTCCTACTAGCTTTAACATTTAAATAAATCTTTATTAAACCTCCAACATAGGAGCACTTTCAGCAATAGACTGACACAGCCAAACTGCACCACTTAATATGCAGGGCTCAACAATAACGATAACGAAGTAAAATGCCACATTGGACTACGCTCGTTACTAGTGGTGGGAGAAATAATTGATTCTTAGATGCATCGCGATGCGGACGATTATTAATCCATTAGCAAATGTCAAATAAATCGATTTTCTAAATGTTAATTGATAACGTAATGTTAACGGTGCGAAAAAGACGGAACAAAACAGGCGGAACTTGAGAGGGCGGAAGTGCAGCGCCCAGACAGTCTTTGCCCTGCACACAACAGAGACACAAGATGGCGGCGAGGGAAATACAACCTGCACCCCCTGCATTAAAAATCAAGCATATGGAAGCACTTTGGCTTCTATGAAGTTGAAGGGAAAAATGAACTGGACAAGACCTACACTATATGCAAATTGTGTCAAACTAAACAGAAATATTTTGGAAAAACGACAAATATGAGAAACCAACGGCCGGTTGGAATTGCAGTTAACCAGAGGACCATCGAGCAGGTGCTGTCAAAGCATCCACCGAACTCGGAAAAAGTGAAGCGAATTACGAACTCTATTACAGATTTGCGTCTGTATTCAGTCGTTGAGAACCAGGGCTTTTGTGCTATGCTTCGCATGTTGGAGCCGAGATACAACGTCCCATCTCGAAAATATTTTACTGAAACAGCGATCCCCACACTCTACAATGAGACCAAAACTGAAGTCATGGAATCACTGAAGAAAGCGGGTAGAATAGCTTTAACATGTGATGCGTGGACATCCATTGCCCAGAATCATATGTCACCGTAACTGTGCATTTTAATTACAGATGAGTGGCAGCTAGTGTCTCATGTGCTCCAAAACAGAGAAGTTAATAAGAGCCGCACTGGTGCAAATATGGCTGAACTGTTAAAGAATGTAGCAGAGGAATGGAATATCACTAAGAAACATTTAGTTTTAGTTACTGATAACGCATCCAACATGGTTGTTGCTGCTGAGCTGGGTAAATTCCTACATGTGAAGTGCTATGCCCACACGCTAAACCTGGCCTCTCAGCGAGCGCTCAAGTTGCCCACTGTGTCAAGGCTACTAGGGAGTGTGAGACGTATTACTACAGTTTTTCACCACAGCACCACTGCAAAACACCAGCTTGAGGAGAAGCAGAAGCTACTTGGTCTGCCGAGACACTAGCTGAAAACAGACGTGAGCACCAGATGGAACAGTGCGTACGAGATGGTTGACAGGTTTCTGGAGCAACAGCCTGCAGTCTGCGCTGCCTTACGGTCTCCTCAGGTAAGGAGAGGAGAGTCTGACATCTGCACTCTCAGTGAAGCAGACATCTCAAATGTAGAGGATATTATCAAGGCCCTAAAGCCAATGAAAGATGCAACTACTCTCATGTCAGAGGTGAGGACCCCCACCATCTCTCTGATTGCTCCTTTGCAAGCTCAACTCATCCAGGACACTAAGCACAGCATTGGAGAGTCATCAATGGTCCGGGATAAAGCAGGCCATCAGTGGAGACCTCAGCAAGAGATACACTAGCGAGCAGGACAGAAACACTCTTCACAGCCTCTGCTCTGGACCCGCGATTCAAGACCCTGCCTTTCCTTTCTGTGGAGGAGAGGGGAGACGTATGGAAGAGTGATTGCTGAGGCTGCATCTATGGAGGTAATTCTATTATTTTGCTCCATGCAAAATGTCCCTCTGGGCTTAAGACATTATTTAACATTATCCAGTTGACTAAATAACAATATTACATAATAACTCAAGGTTGTGGATGTTGAGTAGAACAAGTAAATTTGTGTTTTCTTAGTAATTTTGTTCAAATCTGTTTTGGATTAAAGATACTGACATTGTGATGTAAAATTTAAGGCTTTTGTGTTTACCTGTCTTTCTCATTATGTTTGCCTACAGCAAGAGGTGAGAGTAGAAGAGGAAGAAAACCAAGAGCACAACACATTGAGGGAAGAAGACACCCTGAGCACTGAAGAGGAGCAACACCAAAACCCTGCTTCCAAAAGAAGGTCATCTTCTTCTCTGTTAGAGAATTTGCTGGGTCAGACCTTTACTTGTGCTAGAGTTCAGCAGCAGCCTATGTCTGCCTATGCCACAGCTAAGGAGGAAGTGACCAGGTACTGTAGTGCTCCATCACTCTCTCTCGCTCTGAGGACCCTCTCAACTGGTGGAGTAAGAACCAGGAGGTGTTTCCTCTGTTTTCCAAGTTGGCCAAGAGATACTTGTGTATTCCCGGCACCAGTGTCTCTGCGGATAGTGTCTTTTCTACGGCAGGAGATATAGTAACTGCACAGCGGAGTACAATTGCATCTGACCATGTAGACCAGCTCCTGTTCTTACACAAGAACTTACACATTAGCGCTCACTAGCTAAGCACATTTGCACTGCCACACATAGGCATGGTTTAATTGTGACTTATTTCTTTTTGCATATGAGCTGCTTTCTGTATTGTTTAGCTTTGCCGTTGTAAACTGATCTGAAAGTAAACCCTGAGTCTTAAGTAGGTTTGCTCTACTCCCCTCCACAGAGTGTTTTAATGCAGCCATTTACAAAATATTTGGACTGTCCTTTCTGTAGATGTTCAATTAGTGCCCAAGATCTTTTTTGTAGTAAAGTTGTTTTTGATTGCGGTATACAAAAAATGTTTATGTGTGAGGGATTCTAGGTCTTAGACTCCTATTATTAATTTGTGAATAAGGGCAGCATTTTATGTTATTCAGAATATGCAGAAGTCCATAAGCATTACTGTCAGCTGGTACAGAATTCTCTGTTTTTGTATAAAAGCTGTTTGATTTTTATACAGCAAATTGTTTGTGGTTTTTTGAAGGATTATAGTGCACATTGCACATAACAGGAGGATGTTGATAAGAAGTCTATTAATATATGTTAGTGATTCAGAATGTGCTGAAGTCTGTATCAATTTAAGTATGCTGCTACAACTTTTCGTTTCCTGTTGGTCCTTTGCAATGCTGGGATATATGCTGGCAAATGTAACCTTCCAGTTGGCTGTCACTTCCGTTATTTTTGATAATAAAAGGATATTTGAAGTAAATTTAATATGGATCATGAGAAATGTTGTGAGTCTTTGAAAGTACCAAGTTGTCCCACAGTGAGAGAAAAAAACCCTGTTTAGAAAAAAAGTGATGCATCTAGATGTATCGATAATCGTTCTATAATCGAATCGCAGCCCTCTGAATCCTAATCAAATCGTGAGGTGCCCAGAGATTCCCGCCCCTACTCGTTACGGCAAGTACGTGCAATAAAAATCCATCACGAGTAAAATACCAATACACCTGTTCAACAAGCACAAGCATGTAGACAGCAATATTTCAGTCTGCCTATCTGCAGCCTTGAGCGAGCACAGTGCGCTAGCTCGGCTAATGGCAAATTGTTAAAAAGAAAGACGTGACACAAAATGCAGTCTTGGCAAATTCTTGTAAACTTAGCTGCTGGCTGAGACAAACCAGCCCTCCTCTCGCTACCAGCAGTACCGGCAGTCAGTGAATCACATCAGCAGCAGAAAGAAAAACGGAGGACAGGAGGGAGGACTAATACTAACTGAAGTCTGCGTTCTTCTTTCTTTCTAAACATCACTCAGTATTTTGATGATTTATTTTATTGACATTTTAGATTTGTTTCCATTGAGAAATGATTGAGTTTATATATTGGCTTTGCTCTTGTAAATGTTACTGTTGCTGCCGTATAAACATGTGGTTATATTTAAATATTCAACTGTAATTCTCATTCTTTTTTAAATAATATATATATTTAATATCAATTATTCATTAATGAAAAAGAAACAATAAGAGTATCAATAAGAGTAGTAGTGTCGATGAAATCCTAATGATACCCATCCCTACTTACAAGAAAATGGCAGCAGGTGAAGACTGTTGATGAAAATTGATCACTCACAGTTAAGGAGTCCATCTCTGGGGAGAAGTAGGGACGATTGTCATACCATTTTCGATATGCAAGAATGTTGGTTGCTTCTTATCTATGGCACACTGTATTCTTGTTCTGATTCATTTCACTTTAGTATTTATAAAGATTAAACATGGCAATTAACTTAAGTCTTAATGTTTTATTGGATAACCACTAATAAATAAAACGATTTGTATAGGGGCAGGATCTAAAGATACTTAATAGTAAATAGACAGCATTTATATTTTCTACCTTAACAGACTCAGCGCATAACAATTTAGCCTCTTCATTCAAATATTGTAACTGGTAACCCACGCTTTAATTAATGCATTGCTCTCTCAGTTGTCCATTGCATTTTTATTTCTATATTTTTCCCCCTTGTATTTTATTTTATTTTGGTATATATGTACATTTTATTTTACTATGTAACGTTATGTGCGTACAAGCCTAGTACATTTGAACTAAGTATATGCTTTTCTTGTTTACCTTGTATCATGGGCACAAAAACGTCTATCAGCAGGAATATTATCTTCTTTGTAAAAAATTAGGGGGATATATTGGCACATAACTAAATGTCAGTCTCCTAAAAATAACCTAAAAGTGAACAAAGTAGATCCTTAACAATGCGCACAGTTAACAGCTGTGTAGTCACCACCAAATAACGGGATTAGACTGTAAATGACTGCTATGGCTAGACAGTTCAAGGATAGTGTGTTGATACATAAGTGGTCTTTTACCTTCAGTCTGCTTGTTAGTGAATGAGGGTGGATAAGTGCCGGAACATTAGAAAGAGACACTATCCATTAGACACTGAGGAGTCCCAGAGTAAACCAGCAATTAAAAGTAACAATTATGTTGTGAAAACACATCTTTACTGGAAACCAACAGCAAAACTGCCTTGAAAACCAAAGATGACTGAACGTTAGCTAACCGGTGCCACAAGTTAAGTTTGTTAGTTTCTGGTCCACGCACAAAAGAAACATGTTATGGCTTTCTCGCGTAGCCACCTCAACACAACCCCTACAACAGCACAATAATGTAAACAAACGCTGATATTTTTGTGTTGAGCTGGAAGGCGACCTAGCCAGCTAGCTAGTGAGCCAGCCGACAGCTACTTTATACTAAACAGATGTATCGTTAGCATGCAAGCTAACAGGGGTTTGCATTCCAGAGAAAGAGTCAACAGTGAGCTTTGAAGTTCCTGCAATCCCCCTCTGGTTCCGTTAACACAAGCCGGCAAGGTGAAAGGCTGTATTAAACACTTAACAATAAAAGTATTTCACGAGGCTAAGATGTGACAGAAGAGGAAACGAAGACTGGTGGGATTTAAATGTTGCTTTGCTGGTGTGAAACTGAACTGTAAAAATATCAGCTAGCACTGCATATGAGTGTCTGGACAGCGGGGAAGCCAACAAGACGAAACGTTAGCAACCTTACCTGCAGGATTAAAGGTGTCGTGCGAAGTTTGTTCGTGGGGACACCAGTAGTAGTTGTTTTCGGTAGGTCGGTCAGTTTAAAAGACTCCTCCTGTTTAACCTCAGGCTGAATCACGGTTCAACCAAGGCGGCTGGTTGTGCTGCCTCCCAGCCACAACAGCGACTGAGCACAGTGCAGGATCAGCGTCTCACTGGGAAGGATCTTCAGTATCGCGAGATAGGACGAGAGCTCGGAGATATCTACGGACCAATCAAATTAGCCGGCTGGAGCAAAGCATTTGTTTTGTTAGTATATTCACCTGTGTTGAGTTTGTCAAAATGATACATACAGAGAAAACCAGACTGAGACCAGAGTATCTTTTTAGGCTTTGCCCTGTGTACACAAGTTAACATGTACAGTAGATGCACAATTAAGTGAAGATATAAAAAGTACTTAGAACCAAGAAGTTAAATTCAAGAGAAACAAATTCAACCAACATCATAATGATTCTCCATTAAATTTCTAAAATGGGTAAGTGGCATGGGTAAGTGTTTAACTTGAGTTTGGTCTGCAGTTTGTTCCATAAATATGGAGCCAAGGACTTGAAAGCAGTCCTACCCAACTCTGTGGAGACTGGTGGAGTCTCTAAGGCAATCAATGTCTGTGATCCTGTGTTTATATGTGTTTATGCTTTATATTTATTTCTCTAGTGGAAATTATATATAGAGAGAGGTAATTTTAAAATAAGTGCTTTATAAATAAATAAAAGAGCCATCCATCCCACATGTTGATATAAAGTACAATGGTGTGTTCTAAAACTGTCACTGGTATTTTAAGGTATATTTAAGCATTTTCAGAAAGAACTCATGGGAACAGGGGCCTTATTTTCCATGTGTGCTGAGTTTAAATAATAAAAACAAAACAACTTCAAAAACGTAATAAGCAGTTATAAAAGAAGGTAAGATAACAAGCAATAAAAGAGATACCATTGTAATAAGAATAAGTATTAATCAAAAGCATCAATGTATTAGTCAAGATTATAATCACTTTCCATATTGTCCACATGTTTGTGTGGGTTTCCTAACAGTGTTTTGTTTTGTATCTTCCTGTACATTTGTTCCTAGAACTGAGTGTGAGAACCCTGGAGAACCAATGGAAACTGAAGTAAAATATACATGGCCAATAATGTTGATTCTTATTGTGATTTCAAAGAGTAGCCTGAGGTATAATTTATTCGTGGTTATGATTTTCAATGTGGAATCAGCTTTGTGACAGATTTCTATTCAATGTATCCTACGCTTCCCTGCAACCCTGAAAAAGAATACAGGAAATAAATGCCTCTGTCTTACGTTATTGTGAATGATTAGGTCAGAGTGTACTGCCGGATTTTTTGTCAAGAATGAGGAAACACTGTTGAAAGGCTCAAATGCGTTACATAAAGTGCAATTTCAAGCTTTGCTCTGAGCTCTAATGTCTTTTGCATGAGTCTGCATGAGGGCATTTCAGCAAAGACTCAAATAAATGAGAAATTCTGTATTCAGTATATGCTGATGCCAAAGCTTATGAAATACACCATGAGTAAGAATGTAGGAAGATGATATCATTTCAGGCAAAAAGAACTCGTATATTATGCAGCACGTGCATAATGCAAGACAAGCAACATTTAGCCTTGAAAACACTCTGTAAATGCTTTCACACGTTCACTGTGAGTGATAAAGCAATAAGTACTGATTCACCAGCCTGCTGGTGTTCTTTTGGGAATAGTTTAAGGTCAAAGTTGTACATCTGTTTGTGTTTGATGCATTGCCAATACAGTCATTCAAGGTCCCCAGAGGATGAATCCTAAGCTGCGGTTGAAAAGTCCAAAAAATCTCCTTTCCTAACCACTTTTCCTTGACCTCAATGGAAAATGTCATGAGGTCAAGGAAAGATGAAAAGGAGAATTCATGAGGACTTAGGAAAAGATGAACGCGGGGCTCAGAGAATCCGGCTGCCTTTTTTTAGGCGACGTAATTATGCAAAGGCGGATGTTACTGACGTGGCCTGCTGTGATACAATATAAAGACTACAATGTTCCGAAGATGGACTACAAAAAGCGCATCTTTGACACTGCACCCTGTGTTGTTTTAATGCGGACCATCCCATCTAAATGCGGACAACACGGTGGAATATATTAGATAACCAAGATAGCAAAAAGGCATAGGCCTTTCGGGTACCAGTCACCAAATAATGGAAAGTGTGAGAATGCTTGCTCACACTCACCCTCCTGCCCACCCATATTTATCAACATGAATCCCAATTATTATATGTAAACACAGTGTTTCCCACAGAATGACAGCGTAACTGTGGCGAGAGAGAGAGCAAGCGGGGGAGCGAGAGGAGATGCTGAGGGAATATACGCGCTGTGCGCAGCTCTGTAATTAAATACGATTTCACCCATTTTAAATAGTAAAAAATAAATAAATCAATAATCAATATGTGGCAGTCAGTGTTGATAATCTTTTTAAAAATAAATCAATGTGTGGGAAACACTGAAATAATAAGTTACATTTACTGCTTTGCATGATTCAGAGGTCAAAAATCTAACACTGGCCCTTCATGTAGGCCTTCATTTCAGCCTCTGTCTGAAACAAGTTGTATATGCTTCTGTCTCTTTAAGCCCCTGAACTACTGAACTAATACTCCAGTTCACATCAAAGGGAAAAGGAAATGAAGCCCTCAGCTGTGTGGGAGCACTTTAAACTGAGTGATGACAGCAGTAGTGTGGAAGTTATGGTGTTTATTAATTTTACAATTGCTTAATTTCATTACAGATCAAAACAGTCAAATCTCAAAAATCAGTATCAAACTGTAGGCTGGAAACAAACAACACAATGAACGCATTTAAATAAGCAGTTTAAATAATTATATTAGGCTGAAGAAGAGCATTTTGTCGCTATAATTAAAATTAAAAGTGAATTTTGCATAATAAGGTGTTATTATGGTGAAACTATTCCCGGATTCTGCTCTACAACTGCTCGGATCAGACTCTCTCACTCTGTACTCTCAGCTACGGTTCCCCCTGCTCTGTACAGCAGCCACCAACCCGGTTCGGCACGCAGCAATTTTCACTTTGCCTGCTCTTTACCTGCTCAATATGGGCCTATGATCCTTTTAACCCTACAAGAAATATTTCTCCCTTTCTTAGTCCTGCACTTGGGTCTGCTAATAAAGATTTGGTAATAATCACTCAGTTAGCCTAGCTATGAGAATAAATAAAGGGAGCGCCCTTCACAATATGTATGTGTATGTGACAATAAAGGTTTCTTCTTTTTCTTCTTCTCTCTTTTTCTTTCTCTCTCACACACGCACACACAGACAGACTTGCGAAGCTTCGATTATTCGCTCTTAATTACTATCAAAGCGTCAAAGCTCAAAAAATGACATTTGGGCCAGCCCTACTATTTACTGTTATCAACCTCTGTAATATAATTTCAAGTGATAACAGGTGTTGCGGTAATGGGGCTGGTAACAGATAGAAATGTAAAGGAAATGTAACTTCACAGCTCATTTCTCCACTCAACATGCATACAGTATGCAAATCCAGTCATTCCATTTGAGCAGAGTAATATTCTAGCACTTAATCACATTTCCGGTTGTCAAGCAGTAGCAGTCGTCTCCATCAAACCTCACTTGCTGAGGAATAACTGAGGAATTTCATGGAAATTTAACAGGTTCTTTTTTAAAATTTACATCAAAGCCTGATTAAACACATCACAGCTGAAGAGATTTCTGGGTGTGTTTTGTGGCTCAAACTCTCAAAGTGTCGCAGATTGCTCCTCAGTCCCTCTGTTCAGCCAGACTCAATCATCCCCAGCCCTCTGCATTGCTCTCTGTCCTTATCTCTAACTCAATCTGAAAACGGGGTGCACCGTTTTGCTATGGTTTCCAGGTCGAACAACATGTTTACTCGAAACTGTGTGCAAAGGGCATTGAGGTAAGTTTTCTGTGATTTATTTGGTGTGTCAGAGGTGTTACCCAATCAGAAGAAATGTACACTAAACAAAATTATAAACATATTTGTTTTTGCCAACATTCATCATGAGCTGAACTCAAAAGATCTAAGACTTTCTTTATGTATACAAGAGGCCTATTTCCCTCAAATATTGTTCACAAATCTGTCAAAATCTGTGTTAGTGAGCACTTTTCCTTTGCCGAGATAATCCATCCACATCACAGGTGTGGCATATCAAGATGCTGATCAGACAGCATAGGTATTGCACAGGTGTGCCTTAGGAGAAGTGCTCACTAACACAGATTTTGACAGATTTGTTAATAATATTTGAGAGAAATGGGCCTGTTGTGTACATAGAGACAGTCTTAGATCTTTGAGTTCAGCTCATGATGAATGGGGACAAAAACAAAAGTGTTAGCCCCGCTATTATAAAGGCAGTACACTTGCATACACAACAGGGTGTTCAAGACACCAATGTTTTTGTTTAAATAAACATTTTGGTAAGTTTTGTCAGGACTGAACACTGTTGTCACTTCCCTCATCTACTCTGCATTTAAGTGGCCACCTCTGCCCACTCCTCACCTGCAACTCATTCCCTCATCAGCCACTCACCTGTGCACTAAAGCTGGGCATACACTGTACAACTTGAGCCTGTTTTAATAATTTTACAGTTGGGCCGAATATCAACTTTGGGCGCTGTAGTGAACAGGGGGAGTGAGGGCTGATCAACTGCTCTTAAATGGCCTTGGATGGTCGGATGAATTTCTGACACAAATCAGGAGTCGATTCCCCATGATCAGCGCCATTTCTTTTTCTCACAGCACCATGTGCGAAGTGGTGAACGGCATCTGACATTGCCATGGCGACACAGCACTAGAAGTCAAGTTAACAATCTATACAGTAAAATCTAGCTAGCTTACCTGCAATTCTCTCTGAAAATGGACAGAGAGAACTAGGTCTCTCCACGTCTTCCTAGCCACCTAGTCAATGTACAACTATGCCTCTGTTTTTTAGAAGTTATGGCACACAGGATGGCACAGATGATCAAGGCAGCACATTTCTGCATGGTTAGCATCATTGCTTAGCAAATAAACATCTACCTGCCTCGTAGCTTTCAAATGAATCTTTATTGACAATTGTCAATAGCCAGAATGGGCCGATGTGCCATTTTATGCACATACAGCGTGAGCACTCTGGTTGTGGCTGACCATCGGACCGTAGCCTACAGAGTGAGCAAGTAAACCCAGAGCTTTGGCTTTACATCACAGATGATTTACTTGTACAGTGTGAGTTGGAATTAAACAACAAAATTTCTAAAATCGTACAGTGTATGCCTAGCTTAACTCACTTGTGGCACTTGTTCATTGCCAGTTCATTAAAGTTGCCATGTCCCTGGTTTTTGCTTTTGCTACCTGGCCTGCCTGTGTTTGTTGTCTGCCTATGTTCCTCTCCACCTGCCGGCCTGTAAGCTAATCACCTAAAAATCACTGAACTGAACCAGTCTGCCTGTTCTGTCTGTGTTTTGGCCCAATGCCTGTTGTTCGGTATAACCCACCTTACATAAAGTCTACATTTACCTCCAAGTTCAAAATATAGAGGCACTGAAGCTATTAAAAATAAATGGTCCTACTTTTAACATCTGTCGGAAACTAATTCCAGAGCAATAGCAGCAGCAGAAAATAGGGATTAGCTGGTTTAATGCTCTGTCTTAAGAGCATTGGCAAAATACAGTGGGTAGAAAGTAGAAAAAATATTTTAAAATAGCTATCAAAATATAGTAAAATACTGTTTGTGCACGTGTACCTGTTTCCCCTGCACCCAGAGGGATAGCTGGGAGGATCTCTGAGGCCAGAGACCTCTCTGGGTCTTTTGTAGCAGGCGCCAGCTCCAAACTGACTGACTGAGGGAGATAAGGCGCTCAAAATCCCTACTATTCATTTGATCGAAGGCTATTGGTATTCTATCTCCGTTTCTCATTTTAACTTTTGGAAAAGGAGAGTAGGTGTGGCGCATTAATGTGTTGCTCTCTGTGTCTCACATCAACCTCAGGCACAAGAAAGAGAAATGAATTGACTGACAGTGCTATGTGGACAGAGGTAGAGGGAGAGGGACGAGGTCTCACTGTTGAGAGATTCAAAATAAACATCTCTTATACACCTATATCACTGTGACAACATCTAGCCATTTCTTTTCCAAAGCCTTGGAATGTCACTTAGCGATTTGTGTGCTTAATATTGAGGATGTGTTTGCAATATCATATCTTGCACCAGACTAAGTTTTGCTGAGTGTAATATCATTTACACTAATGAAGAGTGGTTTCACTGCCGCATAAAATACACAAAAACCCATAGAGACTCTTCAGATTTATAATACTTTGTTAGTTAGATTGCTAATTTACATTCTTAGTCCTTGAGAACGATAAAGTTGTGTTGCTAATGGAAGACAAAGGAGAGCAAAGGGAAATAATCAAATGCTAATTTACACACAAGGCACCCTGGGACATAACTGATACAGGCCTGGATGCATTTGGCTTTAGAAAATTAATTCTCTGCAAGCTGTCCTGTTTATATTATTTCTGTGGTGCATTGAAATGGATTCATCAAGTAAAAAAGTGGGACTGAGGGAGTTAGTTACTGTTGGAAAAGTGAGTGTGATCTATAGTATGTGTGACCATAGTTAGTTATATTATTTATTATGCACATTCAACCGCTTATCCTGCGTACACAGTTGTGGGGGGCTGGAGCCCAGCTGACATCGGGCAAAAGGCAGGGTACACCCTGGACAGGTCACCAGTCCATCACATAGACAAACAACCATTCACACCTAAGGACAATTTTAGAGACACCCGGAGAGAACATGCAAACTCCACACAGAAAGGCCGGAGCAACCGGGGTTTGAACCCTCAACCTTCTTGCTGGGAAGCAATAGTGCTACTCACTGCACCACCACACAGATACAGTCTAAGACACAGTTTACCCAGAAGAACTCATTAAAGGACATTTTACTAAGAAGTGTAGTCCTTAAATCATATAATAAGGGAGACCAGTAAACCCACATTTCTATTGCTGATGCAGAAGTATCTGTGAGTGCATACATCTTTGACTTTTTGTCTAATTCTGCTTCACATAAGGGTCTATGGTATAGTTGTTTTTCAAGAGACAATATGTTTGTAATTTTGGTTTATCCTTACATAAACAAACTTTCCTTGTACATCAAGAACTATTTGTACTGAGCATCATGAATACTCTCTCTTTCTTCATCCAATCATTGATCTGGATCTTCGTCCCCCAGGAGATTCTGCCTCTTCCTTTCTCTCCCTAGTTTGCATGTTATCATTCCTCTCTCTCCCTCTGTTTGTTTGTTTCTCCTCTCAGTGTGAATGCTGTTCTCATCTTCTGTGTTTGTGTGGCCTGTCCCCCTTTCCAGGACTCTATGATGGAGAGAAGGTGGTGTGGCTCAGATCCTACTTAGTGGGTGTCTGAAGTTAATTGTCCTCCTGGATCAATCCTCTTCACTTCACAATCTACATTTTGTCATCATAATTGTATATACTATGACTTTCTGTTGTGAATCTATTCTGTACACACAACATTTGTTCCATGTCTGTCCCTCCTGGGAGAAGGATTTCTCCTCTGTTACTCTTCCTGTTAAAAGGGTTCTTTAGGGGGAGTCATTTGAGTTGAGGGTCTAAGGACAGAGGATGTTGTATGCTGTACA
The DNA here is from genome assembly GCF_021292245.1 of Micropterus dolomieu. Classification (NCBI taxonomy): domain Eukaryota; kingdom Metazoa; phylum Chordata; class Actinopteri; order Centrarchiformes; family Centrarchidae; genus Micropterus; species Micropterus dolomieu. Next base: position 9,214,717 of record NC_060169.1, on the reverse strand, counting down.
GCTTGTAAAGCATCTTGATTGTGATGTGATATTGGGCTATATAAATAAAATTGACATGACTCTGCGTAATCTGTTAAATAAAATTAAATAAATTAATCATACAAAAAATAGATTTTAACTGATTAAACCATCAATGTCCATGCAAAATGCCGCAGATCTTTATAGAGAGCTGCATTTCAGACATATTCACAGGTTTATTCCAAAGTCACATTTATATCTGACTATACGACGATATTCTTAAATGTAATTTATGTTGACATATCAGTAAAAGAGGAACACTCCATGTAGGAAAGTGAGTGTTAAACATACCTGCAGTTCAGCAAAACAACTCATAATAGTATTTCATTACTGGCCCTTTGCATGTAACAACTGCAGTTGACACTGCACTCTCCTCAAAGGCACTGACTGAGTCACAGACGCTCAGATTTAGATTCCACACAGAGAGAGTCTGTCTGACCGACATTTGATTGATCTGAGCATCCTGAGTGCACTATGAGCAGAGCTTCTTTTGTCTTTCACTTTATCAGCTCCCTTAAGGTCATAAAAGATTCATGTGCCATGGCTTCCAATGTTTTTTAAATTAACTTTAAGTAGAGCAGCACAGAGAGACACCAAGAGAGAACAGTGGTTTGTTGATTTTATAAATATTTTCTAAGCCTTCCTCCTTCCCCGAGAAAGTTCTGTATAACCAGAGAACAAATTGAAAGAAAGATGGCAGATGAGTGAGGAAAACAAGCTCCTTAAACGTATCCAAGGAGAAATCTGAGTTTTTTAATCTTTAGATGCAAATCTACTTCTTCTACATCTTCCCATACTTTAAATTAATGCAAACAAACCCACCAGTTGTGAAGTTGATTGTATTCCGCAGCATCTCCAGTGCAGCTAACCATTCTACAGATTCAGAGATTTTTAATTATATTTTTAAATCTGAAATCAAAAGTGATGACATGTTTTGTGAAACATTCATATTGGCCAACTGGCATAAAATAAAAATGTAAATAGAAAGCAGCTCACAAATGTAATACTTTACCATAAGCATGTGTCTCAACATTATCATCAATACAGCAATTTATGTCAAGGCAAAACTCAACAACGCTAATGTGACAAAGCTGTCATCCCAACTAATTTGAATGTGATTTCTTGCTTTTGTTAAAACACGTCAAAAACAGCATTTGTTATTTATTACCTTAATACTTCTGTGGCAATTACCATAAAGCTGCTCAATTTTAAAGAGGTTAAAGAACTGCTGAAGCAGGCAGCTTCTCCTGACAGCCGAATGAAAGCTCAGCTTTTTCAGTTGCAATCTATCACTGAGCTAAAGCGTGCACTGACAAATTTGAGTCTGTGCCCTGTTCAGTGGATGCAGATGTTGCATCATCTACAGTTTCACCAAAAGGAAACTTGTGGTGATTTTTTTAAAGAGCTAGAGTCAGAGAAGACAACTTGCTTTCAAGTCACCTATTATGTATAGAGGGAGTCCACTATGCTCAACAGGTGTCAACTTACTTCAGCACTAATTAAAATATATAACTATCTGATAGCAGAACAGTAGATGTTCTGCACATTAAAACAGCTACAGTTCCACCAATAATCTCAAGGTAATACATACTTTCGTAATCGAGGTAGGTGGTGCAGTTGATTTGTAGCGGGATACAGTAACTATCGCTCATGGCTCATTGTCACCATGCCCCACCCTCCATCAGAGCCCTGTCAATACACACATGCATTTTATAATTTTCATTGTATACAGAGCCAAAGACACACATAGTTAAATCAGTCATGTACTGTATATGCATATAACAGAAGTTTGCAGCAGTGTGTGAAGGGTAGCTTTTCATGGATGAGCTTTTGGTTCACTCCCAGTTTACAGGGGATCTCCACCGATATTATAGCACATGGTTCAGGTCTTGGGGAGCACAACTTCATATATAAAAAAAGTTGTACAAAGATTTTTGTGGCTTCAGAGGGAGCTGTGTGAAATCTGATAAATCTGGGGGCGTGGAATTAGAAAAGAAGTACCAGACCTCTGTGGTCCACTCCTAATCTCTGCTTAAGGCTAGTGGCTTGTTAGCAGTTAGCATAACACACCAGAATCTCAGACAGAACTGTCGGGGGTCAAGGTGCATAGAGTGTAACGTAGGCGGCAGTTTTTGATAAGGTAAGATAAGTAAAAACGACATCTCTGGTTCTGCTGCATTAATTTTGTTCTTGTCCATCATGAGACCAACAATGTTACAGGAGTGCAAGGCAAAATCAAAGGAGCACTCTTTTAATATCTATATTAAATTAATAGTTTAGTATTTTAGGAAATACATGTATTTGCTTTCTTGCCAAGAGCTAGATGAGAAGCTCAATTCCACTCTCGAGGCTTTTTCTAAGGCTACACCCAGCAGCTGGACAGTTTAGCTTAGCATAGAGATTGGAAGCAGGGGGAAACAGCTAGCCTAACTCTGTCCAAAGGTAACAAAATCTGCCTACCAGCACCTCTAAAGCTCACTTATTGACATGTTATATCTTGTTTGTTTAATCTTTACAAAAACTGAAGGTTGAGGTTTTACTGGGAGTTACAGTAATTACTTAGCTTTCAATGTGCTGGTAGCCTATGTTTTGTTTTGACGTGTGAACAAAGCCAGGCTAGTTGTTTCCCTATTTTCAGGATTTTTAACTCATAAACAATACAACTATGTCCTTCCTCATTAAAATTAAGTGAGCAGACCATTTTCTACAAGAGGAAAATAGGAACTGTGATGTGAAAAAAGAGAGCAGAAGCTGGAACCACTATTTATGGGATAATGTGAATTATGCAAATGAGGTCTGGACTTTAAGTCATGCAAATTACAAAAGTTCTTCATTCCAGATAAATTATACTTTCTTTTATCTCCAAAGCTTCTCTTTTTTACTGCAGTGATTTTTAGGAGTAGTTCAACGATTATTTTCTTAGGAGACTGAGATGACATGACTGAGACACTATGCTTCTTTCTGAGAGGAATAAGTGGTTGCCTTCATGAATGTCAATCATGTTTGGCTGCAGATGTGGCAAGACTTTGACAAAAAAATCCAGAAAGAAATAAGGGTCTGTGAAGGCCATTACAGTTGAGGATAAAGACTGAACTGTAAACAAAACAGTTGCTACAGCCATGCTAGCGAAAGATAAGTTTTATTTTGTAGATCATCATATTTTGTTAAATGAGACGATTAACAAGCTAACTGCCTGTGCTATTTCTGCTAACGTGCTGATGTTTAGCAGGTATAATGTTTACCATGTTCACCATCTTAGTTTAGTTGTTGAGACTCAAAATCAAAAATGTTGACATGCTGGTGGTGATAGAAGAAGATCCCCAGATAATTCCCAAAGTCTAGGTGCACCGTCTGCGAACCATGACAATCTTTACCAAATTGTATGCCAATCCATTTAGTAGATTTCACTAGATTAGTGAAAACGTTGAGAAAAGCCAAGCTGAATAAAAAGTCAGCACAGTGGATACCTGTACCAAACTTAATGGCAATCCATGCAATAATTGTCGAGACATTTCACTAAAAAATAAAAATGTCAACCTTGTAGTGGCACTAAAGGAAAGGTCAGTGGATCACTAAAATCAATAGCCTTCAGCTGTCTTTCTGTACAACTGTTGAGATATTTCAGTCTAGACCAAAGAGGTGGGCTGACATTCATAGAGCTAACATGGCTAAAAACACTATAGTCACTACAGAGTCTGCAGAAACTACTTGCTCAAGGAAAATACGCCTCAGCTGCTGCAATTGAGCCCCTTTGCCTCATTCCAGCGTGTACAGATTACAAGATCTGTGTCAAATGCTCCTCCACCTCATAATAAACATGAGGACACTGTTGCAGATTAGCACTCAGCGAATATGTAATTATACATTATCCACCGGGTTGAAATACGATTAGGCACAAGCAGGGATGTTTTCTGTGAATGTGTGTGTGAGAGCGAGAGATACAGAGAGATGGATGTAGTGACGATAGGTATTTACGTGTATTCAGGACTAAAGATGCACAGACGAATGTATCAGGTGCTGTTTCAATACCAGAAAGGATGTTCTTTCCCTGATTAATACTCCTGTCTCATATGTCTCTGCTACCGTAAACCAAAGAGAAGGAGATTTAAAATCTTACCTTTTTATGTGAACTAGACCTCACATTGATCATTTAAAGAAATATCATGCTTCAGCAGATGAAACTCAAGCACCATGTCCAAAGATCAAGATTAGTCTGAGCAGGAATTCTTTTTTAAGAAGCCTGTATATTGTTTTTCATGTGGTTTGTTGTAAAATTGCCTGCCAGTGGAAAAACGCTAGTAAGTGACGGGAAGGGAGAGGCTGAAGAGCAGAGAGTCTGCACAGTAACATTTGACTGCTCTGGTTGAGCAGAATGGAGAGGTCTCATTAAATTTTAATTGCAGCACGATGCTGAGTGCATTGCCATTCACATCAAGATGCATGTGACCTTCTTTTTTCTCATTTCACTTCTACAAAATGAGTGTTTACAGCTCATCTGTCCCCTTGCAGCTTAGCAGCCTTGTGATTAAATAAAAGAATGTCAAAGAAAACACTGACTTCATTTTTGCAATTTAGATCTCTAAAATAACACTCAAGACTTTCAGTATCCCACAAGAATAAGCTGCATTTCATTTTTTTTTGTGTTTGTGGATATGGGCATCTTTTGGGCTTATCATGGAAACTGTTGCACATGTGTGCGGCATGGGAAATTCTGCTTATAGCAAACAGATATCGGACCAGTCTTCCTGAGGTATGAAAAACTGTTTAGCTAAATTCATAAATGAAAAACTGCACCCATAATCCTCACAAAAGGGTCCAATTATTTTTAACTGCCTAATAAGTGTTTCAATGTGAACAATCTCCCACTTGTATGTACACAATAAACATCATTATGCTCTAACAATACAAATCACAGGAATAAAACCTGAGTCACACGGTTTCTCACAGTCCCTGTTGATTTGAGAAGGAGTCACGTGAGCAGGAAGCAACTTCTTCAGTATTTATGCTAGAGGAGATTAGTGCGTGTTTATCATCTTCCTGTCCTGGATGGGTGTTGCATTACAAGGTATTGTCTCCAAACTGCCAGAATCAATTAAAATGAATAATGAATGCGTACTGACGCTGTTGGTTGTGAGTGCTCATTTTGTTCTAGCTCCCACTGTTCTCGCACATGCAGAGTGGTTTAATTTTGCAGGAGGTACAAGAAGCTTATTCTTTTATATATAAAAGTCTGTCTTTGTCAGGTTAACGGCACTGCATGTCCTCAACAAGCCTCACACCACAAACTCTGCACTCCTTAGCTCCACAATAATAATAATAATAATAATAATAATAATAATAATAATAATAATCCTTATTTGTAGAGCACTTTTCAAAAACAAGTTACAAAGTGCTTTAACAAGTGTAAAGAATAATACAAAAAAAAAAAAAAGAAAAAAAAAAGATAAGAGCATGACAATTTTATATAAAATTAGTAAAATACAATAAAATAAAAGGGATAAAATAAAGTCAAATAAGATCGGGAAAAGCTCTCCTATAAAAGTATGTTTTAAGAAGGGACTTAAAAGAGTTCACTGACTCAGCCGCCTTGATTTCCTCGGGCAGGCTGTTCCAGAGCCTCGGGGCCCTGTAGCTAAACATGTACCATCCTGGCTCTTAAAAGGCAATTTCGTACAGACAGTTAGAGAGTTATTAAATCAAGAGTCATCGATGGCATTACTCACCTTACTAAGATCACTTTACCCATTTCAGCAACCGCAGTTGGAGGGCTCACACAAGCAGGAACTAACCAGTGGTCACCAAGCACCAGCAGACATTGGGCTCTTTACAGCTAGCTGCACTATGCTGATTTTCTACTCAGTGTACTGTAAGACCAAAAATGTAGAATATACTAATCCAATCCATTATTGAAAAGGTTTCATTGAGTCATTAAAGTAAGTAAATGCTGCAAATGGAAAAATGACTGCATCCAAATATTCCTGAGACTCTGAAAGTAAATCATTGCATGTAATGATTAAGTGACACAAATATGATTACAAAGAAAAGGCTAAGTAAAGAGAGTATACAGTCATGCTAGTGGCTCTGTGAGGCTCCACTTAGGCACAGCGGTGCTTTGAGCTAAATGCTAATATCGGCATGCTAACATGCTGATGTTAAGCAGGTTTAATGTTTACTATATAAACGATCTTAGCTTAGTGTGTTAACATGCTATGCAAATTAGCACCAAACACAGGGTACAGTGAGACTGCAGTATTTTGGTCATAAACCAAAGAATTATACAAATTTGGATAATCAGGAAAAAAACGGGATAATCAATTAAGCATTCATTGCCTGGAAACCTCCAAAATGTTGTTCTAATCCAGCTAATAAATATTGAAATATTTCACTGATAAGTGAGAAAGTCAGTAGGCTCCATCCTCTGGGGACCAGGAATTTCTGTACAAAGATTCGTGTCAATCCATCCAGTGGTCTTTGGGATATTCAGTCTTGACTGCTTGAGAGACCAACATTGCCATTCCTAAAGCCACACTGTAAACGTGACCTTCCTGCCTAATGTTGCCCTGAACCCTGTCAGAGTAAAAAATAGGCTTCCTTGTGTGTTGCTATGGCAATCATCCAGCATGTGTCACACTTACCTGAAGTAGGGTAAGAAGTTTTAAAGAATTGCCAGAGTAATGTTAATGGTTATCGTTCTGTTATAAATAGTTGACATTCAAGGTGTTGATCCTGTGAAATCAGAAAAGTTAGTGGCCTGGTTTGATTTGAGCAAAAGTTAAATAAAAGTTACATCCAGTTAAATTTTGTCTTAGGTTACAGCTTTGGAATTCTGATAAATGCATTTTGTTGTTTTTGTAGACCAACCTAAATACTGCTGTAAAATGCAATTATTCAAATCAAATACATCTTCATTTTCAACAGCTTGTGCAAATGTGCAACACATACATATGACACAGACTGTATGTGACACAGACTGTATGTAAATGTTGATAAATGGTGGAAATAAAACTAAACTAGATATTTGGCCATTAACTGAAATGGTTGAAAGGCAATTTTTCCCATTTGAATTGATTAATGGGGGCAATGTATGGCTTCGTTTTTGCAACCGTGCAGGTTATAGCTAAATCAATCTATTAGCATTTGCATTATTGAATTTATGTCAATGAGCAATTAACTAGTCTGTAAAGACTAAACCAAGAGCTCCAAATATTATGAGGTGTATGAGGTGCCAGATCCAAATCCCAAACAACTCTTCTCTTGACATTCTGCTCTCAGAATATGCACTCTGCTATAAGAATATGTATCTTATACACCAACAGAGTAAACAAGTATTTTTCACCTTTTAACTTACAACATCAATTCATTATTTTCCTATTTCTATTTCCTGATGCAGTGTTGTTTTGACACTTAAAAAACTTTTATGCTTCATAGAGTATAACTCTGTAAAATGATGTCTAGACAGTACAGCTGCTGTTTTCACTGTACACAGTAGATAACATCTGCCTGAATTCTGCATCTAAAAACCTGGTTTCTGCCCAGGAAAGCTGCCAAATTATACCAAACTCCAGCAGAGGACCTTCAGTCTAATCAAGTCTTTTCAGGCTTTTTAAAATTTTGCAGGCAGCTGCTGGTGGGAGAGGAGTTAATTAGAACCCGACAACAAAGTAACATTATGAGAAAGATTTAATGCAAAATCGTCCGTGTGTGAGCACGGGGTTACGGCAGCCATAAATTGATGCCATGTGGAGAAAAGTGGAAGAGCTTGATTACTTCTGCAGTAACTGTCATCACTGGCAGGACAATATGTTCACTTTTAATTTGCCTTGTTGAATCGTGATTAAATAAATGCATTTAAAAGAAAATGTTTTGTGACAAGATAACTAAAGGTGATGAACTGTTCTTAAAAGTTGAATACAAATAGAATATTTTAATATATTAATTTTCTTTACAGACACATGCTTTAGTTTTTCCAGTGAAGCTTTATGTCAGCAGTTTCTATTGTGACTTTTTCTCTTTCAATCCAAAGTGTTAAACATATTAACAATAGATATCTTCCATCTCCATTATTTCAAAAACATACAAAAGGACTGTTGATGCTATCTCTTCTTAACAAATATCACCCTCTTGTGGTACATGAACGTAAGCACATTTTCAACAAGCCTTCAGTGCTATTTTTCAGAATCAGCTGTATGGCCAAGTAGTATTACATATAAAAGGAATTTGCTTTGGTATTTTGGTGCGTAACAAAAATGTAGGTAGTTCTTGTGGATGAAACTGCAAAACTCAACAAAAGGAATGTTTTATTTAGATCATCCCTCATTTCTCACACCTGGTTTGTGCACTTAAATTGATATTTTTCTTAAAATAGTTCTAGAGAGTAAAAGCACTGTGCACTCACACAGGTGAGACATGCTCAGGTTGAAATCCACCTTTTTTCATCTATGACTCATCATAATAGGAAAAGCAAACATGTCACTAATAAAATTAATGATGGCTCTGTTGTATTCAAGTGTCCCAGTAAGCCATATAATTTTCATTTAATTAGGTAATCTCAAGATCTCCCTTGCAGGAGAGACCTGATGACAGCAGATAAAAAGAAAAAACAAACATAGCCAGACATAACAAAAGTACATACAGCTCAGAGACAATCACAGACATCACTAAATAGATGTGTTTTGACAACATGACAGTGCATGCAGAATAATAGGACCCTGAAGCAGCCAAAAAACATTCAGCCATCTATTTAATTATGTGTGCTTTTCCTGAGTGACATGTCAAAATGTCTTCTATGAAATAGACCCATAAGGCAAAGCTTTGGTGGAATTGATGGACACAAGGTAATCAAACATTGGGGCGGCACGGTGATCCAGTGGATAGCGCTGTGGCCTCGCAGCAAGAAGGTTCAAACCCTTGCCCTGGCCTTTCTGTGTGGAGTTTGCATGTTCTCCCCGTGTCTGCGTGGGTTCTCTCCGGGTGCTCCGGCTTCCACCCACCGTCCAAAGACATGCGGACTAGGTTGATTGGTCACCCTAAATTGTCCTTAGGTGTGAATGTGAGTGTGAGTGGTTGTTTGTATATGTGGCCCTCCAATGGATTGGCGACCCGTCCAGGGTGTACCACGCCTTTTGCCCGATATCAGCTGGGATTGGCTCCTGTCATCTTTGTCAGTGAAAGGCTCTCCTTGTCACCAGAATTGAAAACACAATCAGAATTTTAAGTTTTCATTATATATGTGAAACAGTGGTTTAAATGACAACAAAAATATTATAAACACAGCATGACTTTTAAATGGATTCACTTGTTACATGTGGGCCTATGCATCATTGCACTCACACACAGCTATATGTTAATGTATAATACATGCTGTACACACATAAAAACACATGCACACAGTGTGTTTTATCAGTTCTTATTATTATTCTGAATCTGTTTAATCCACTTATTTTAACTGTTTTAACCTAAGCAGGTGTATAGTGCATCTGTTGCATTGCTTCTTCCTATGATTATCTGTTGTTCGTCTTAGTAGCCTATAGGCTAAATCTTTTAGCAATTTATGTTATGTTCTGTCTAACTATTTGACCAGAGTAGCAGCCCATGAAAACAAATATAATAGTGTTTCAGAGTTGTTGTACAACATTACTTTGTAATGCCACAAGATGGTGTAACTTGTTTTATTGCACACATGTGTGCCTTATTGTCATGAACGGCGCTGCATTCGCCACTTGTGTTTGTTGAAGCTCACATGATGGAAATAGGACCATTACCAAACAACTTACTAAATCTGAATACAGTATAAGTCATTAAAAATCTGTGATTTCATGGTACCTTGGAAAAGTATTTTTAGTATTTTTGAAATACAAAAATACAGTAGTTTATTTTGATATGTGGTAAGGCTGCTGTAGTTTATTTTGATACACTTAAAATTAGATATTTGGTAGCCTATTTTAAAATACATTTGATGTATTTTTGCCCATCCCTGCTTATTGTTCCTGCTTAATACACTAACAAATAAAAATAAACATTACCTATACCATCTACACAGGAGACAGATGTAGCATGATCAAAACACCACAGCATCACACATCAAACGTAGAAAATTCACAAATCATTCTAAATATAATGAATATATTAATCTAAATCATGTAAAATTTATAATAGTGAATTTTATAGTTTCACTGGGTAGTTTGCATTTACAAGTAATCAGAGGGCCACGGTTGCTTGAAAGATCCAAGATTGCACAAAAAACGATTTGCCTCGCCGGCATTTCCTAAAAATACAAGTCTCAAGATTCTGTCTTAAACAAGTTGTTTTGATGGAGGAGTCCACAACCCGAGAGAACGCCTGCATAGAAAATCAGAAGATTTATCTCAAACAGAATTATAGAAACATATCTTCATAAAGACTGTGCTTTTTAGTGTCTGTGTTCTCCAGTAGCAACAACTTGTGAGTTAAATCCATTTGGGATTATTTGGATTTGGATGAGCCACATATTTCGCTATCTAATCTAAACAAGAATTACTCTCCTGTGATAAAGAACAGCCCCAGGCATATTAAAACATTTTTTTAATTATTTCACTGATACAATTTCTGAGATCATAAAACACCAGGGGTAGCGGTGAATCAACTGATATAACAAAGCAATCAGATATCAGTAGATTTCTGTTACGTATCCTGAAGTAATAAGGTTAAAGAGACATTCCTAGTGTTCCAGTATTCAAGATAAGTTACTTAGTTTAAGGCAGACCACTCTAATATGTGTCCTAACATGATTCCAGGCAGAAAGATCAGGTTAGCAGCAAAAACACATAAAAGATATGTAATATTATATTTGTCTTTCTGGCAAGTTATCAAAGATTTACACAAACAATGCTGAGTTTATCATTGAGGGAAGTGTACAAACCCAAGCCCAAGAATGCTAAACAGCTATGTGCCAAGCAATTGATCTCAAAAAGTTGTCTGTCAGACAAGTTATTCAAGCCATCTCCTCATAAAGCCACACGCCAAGGAAAAACAATCATCAAATCTCACGTGTCTGTCTTTTCTTCAAGGTGTACACAACTACACCTGCAGCTTATGAACTTGATGAATACTGACATAAACACCTCATTCCTTTAATTATACACTAACCAGGTAGCTAGTTGATTCAGATATCCACACCTATCCTATAGCTGCATAACACTGCATGGCCCAAGATGTCTGCAGTTGCTACAAATTAGATTTACAGTGGAAGTCAGCTGTGTGTCTTACAGTGTGGTGAATGCTGCACAAACACATCACCACACATCAAGTTCACACACTGCTGATGACCTGTCAGCCTGACATGTGATCCACGACCATGAGAATGTGAAAATTGGAGGAGCTGGATGTGATGAGGAGAGGACATCTGCTGAGCTTGAACTGGGACTGGATCTGATGAAGTGAATGGGGTGGAGGAGGGCCGCAGCGATTTTTACCAAAATGACAGCAGAGGAGATCATCAGATTGTGCGCAGCAGGTCCAAAGACTCTCTGAAGAGCGCCTGGGCATGACAAACCTGTTCCTAAAAGAGCTTTCTAAAACCACTAGATGATCCTCATTTTGCATAACACTCTTGGGCTTTCCACCAATTCTTTGTACCCAGAATTACTGTATCAAATGAAAAAAGTACTCAGTATTCAGAAAAAATATACCTGTGTACCATTATATTATAATTACTGGTTTCATGAAATTTAAATACTCAAGAACCTCCAACAGAAGGTAGCCAACAGAACAAAAATATATAACTGTTTAAATACTTATAGAGTGAACTCTGGAGTTTTAAGAGCTTTAAGAGTTACCCATGGAGCCATGTAAGGACAAGTCCTTAAAACAACATGGGAGGTTTAATCCCATGCCATTTGAGCTGAACCTGTGCATCCTCCCCAAACATGATGTACTACAGAGGATTCCCTGTTGTGTCATCGCTGCGTTTTTTAATTGACAAAGATGGGAAACATTAGTGGTAAATTCAGATGACAACTTTAATGGCCTGGGTCTAAATAGTCACAGACCATAATGATATCAGGACACACGGCTGACAAACTACGGCGGTTTACTGTCAGAGGTCGGAAAGAATTAAAAGGTCAGCAGTCACTTTGTTATTTTTTATCTTAAAGAGGTCATATTATGCTCATTTTCAGGTTCAAAATCTTATTTAGGGGTTGTACCAGAACAGGTTAACATGGTTTCATTTTCAGAAAACACATTATTTTTTTTATGCTGCACATAGCTGTAGCTCCTCTTTTCACCCTGCATGTTGAAAGTTTCATTTTAGCTATGGAGTGATGCATCTTACCTCTACAAGATCTTTGTTGGGAGTTGCACATGCTCGGTTAAACATGGCATTTCTTTTCATATTTATGCTGATGACACACAAATATACTTGCCCGTCAGATCCACAGACCCTGGAATGCTGAGTTCACTTAACAACTGCCTTTGTGAAGTTAAGAAATGGATGTCAAATAATTTCCTCCAGCTGAACTCAGACAAAACAGAAATCCTGGTCATTGGGTCTCAGCAGATGGCAAATCAAATACTGCCATCTGCTGGTTCCCTAGTAAATCACATTAAGCCTGTGGCAAAGAACCTTGGTGTTTGGTTTGATAGTAATTTAAATTTCGAGCAGCACACCACAAAGCTTGTTCAATCATGTTTTTATCAACTTAGAAATATAGCTAAAATTCGATCTATGTTAACTTTTAAGGACACCGAGACCATTTTACACGCCTTCATCTCATCATGCCTGGATTATTGCAACAGCCTTTTCACCTGTTTAACCCAAAAATCTATTGATCGACTCCAGACTGTCCAGAACTCA
>NC_060169.1:9189644-9201767 GCF_021292245.1 Micropterus dolomieu | reverse complement strand
GCTTCATTACACTGGCTCCCAGTATGTTTTAGAATTGACTTTAAAATTCTATTGATCACTTTTAAAGCTCTTCATGGTCTCTCGCCTTGTTATATTTCTGACCTTTTAGTCCCATACGCACCAGCACGTACCTTGAGATCCTCGGGCAGAGGTCTGTTGTCTGTTCCAGAGTCTCGACTGAAAACTAAAGGGGACAGAGCGTTTTCTGCCAGGGCCCCGAGGCTCTGGAACAGCCTGCCCGAGGAAATCAGGTCAGCTGAGTCGGTGAACTCTTTTAAGTCCCTTCTTAAAACATACTTTTATAGGAGAGCTTTTCCCGATCTTATTTGACTTATCTTATTTTATCCCTTTTATTTTATTGTATTTTACTAATTTTATATTAAATTTTCATGCTCTTATCTTTTTTGTATTATTCTTTACACTTGTTAAAGCACTTTGTAACTTGTTTTTGAAAAGTGCTCTACAAATAAGGATTATTATTATTATTATTACTTCTGTTTATGCCACTTTCTGCAGTCAGCTTGGCGGACATGTTCCACACATCACGTTCCACACATGCACAGTAGATCGGTTGATGCCCTGGTAGCGTCCGCACAGACCCTACGTGTACCCCCTCTGATGACGATTTTTTCGTCACGCGGACCCTAGCGTACTCGCAGATACGGAAAGTATAATCCTTGTCTTAAACCCTGTATATACTTGCTTTTTAACAATGTGTAGGCGTAGACAGGCGTCGGTGACGCAAACGGCCTTGTTCACATACTTGCCTGCGTACTTTGCGTGTGACTGGAGGATTAAACCTGAATCCAATAGGGGGCAGGCCAGGACCGGATCGTCCCTCGCTGACACCGGATTATCTTCCTTGACAACCTCCGAATTTGCACATCGTAAACAAACCAAACATGGCGACACTCAAGCAGGTTGTGATTTTAATGAGACATCATAAAAATCTCGGTAATTGCAGATTAGCTCCAAGAGTTTTATTGTAAACATCCCGCCATAAATCTCCTTTGTTAAGTCTGCTGATGACCTTCTTCTTCTTTAGGGTTTAATGGCGGTTGGCAAACCAACTGCATACCGCCACCACCTGGGCTGGTGTGTGGACCAGTAGAGTGCTGCTGACCTGCCGGTCAGATCAAGACTGCCCCCACGTTCATGTGCTGAACTGCAACTCGTGTTAGCGTTAATGTGTGCACAACCTCTGCTCCAAAGGAACGCAGGATACGGGTGGCAGCCATCTTGCGTACACGAACGCGTAGTTAAAAGCAAGTATATCCAGGGCTTTACATGTTTAACAAACACGTGCACATGAATAATTATAGGTTTCTGTATGTCCTGGTCACAGGATCATTTCTACTGGCACAATGCTTATATTATCTGCATTTATATTTATTGATTCAGATTGTGAATTCGTTATTGAATAACCCAGAATATGATCATGTTGTCTTGGGATTTATTAGGCTAAATGTTTAAAGGAAATAGAAATTATGTAACTCATGTCAATGCTCAGTCTATAGGCTTTGCGTTTATTTCCTCTTCTGATATCCTTTAACTCTACTACATAGGCCTACATTTTATTTGCAAGTCACATCACTCACAATTAGATCACTGCGTTTCATCATATCAATCTAATGATTGTTTTTTTTAGTGCAGCTTTCAATCATTCTTTCATCAGCTGAGTTTACTCGTGGAGCCGCCGGTTGCTTTCATCAGATGTAGTCGGTGAGATGGCTGGATGAGCAGCTTTATTTTCCTTTGCTTGCTTCATTAGAGACTTTAGTGCAGTTTAGTGACTCCTCAGGCTACGTGTTTACTATGTTATTATTATGTTACTATTTGAACTAAACACAGGAATGACCAGCCTCACATATGACTGAATGGAAATACGATAAATTATGTAAAACGTGTTTCTTGCTGACAGACTCTCTCTGACTTGATTGTCTCCATAATAAAGGTTGATGGGAGAAATAGCCTAAAAGATAGAAAATCTTTCTAATATTTGAAGAAAGTTGTGTGTGGGGCGTTTGTTGTTCAGACCTACGTTGAACTACTTGCTGGAGCAAGAGTTTCAGAGTGGTGAGTTAATTTCTAACAAATGTATCTTTCATCCATAAAGTTTTAACTGAGCTCTGTCTCTACATCAAAGTAACTTTTTGTCCATTGACTGTCTGGAGGGTAGCTAGCGTTTGGAAGGGAGAAGAGAGGTAGCAGGCGGACATCTCGTCACTGTGTGCTGCAGCTCAGTGTTTTTGTGGGCATGTGGGACTAGTCGCTATAACGTGCATTTAGCTGTGACGTCACAGAGACCAAAGGGAAAAGGCTGGACTACAAACGAGCTGTTTTCAGGCAGTTCAGAGCAGTGTTTTCTGTGGGAGATGGGAACTCCCTTTGGGCTGCACTTTTGACTTTTTCACTTTGCAAACCTATTACATGCACAAAAAAGGTATATAACTCAATAAAGGAGAGGGAAAAAGCCAAAAAGCATAATATGACCTCTTTAATTCTTTTTTACTTTTGAACATTTTAAAAAGAGAGTACATGTTACATTTACTAATAGGATGTTTATTAAATTAAATCAAATTAAATTAGATTTTAATGAAAAAGTCTAGTTCAAAAACCAGCGAGATGACTTATAGCTGCAGGAGCCAGCTAGATACTGTGTCCCTAAAGAAAAGTATTGGTATTGGTCAAAGAGAGGATCTGGATCTCTCTGAGCTCAAAGCTTTATCTGCACTAAAACATTTCCAAGAAGCTTTTTCAGCACCTGAATTATATGAAGTTATATAAACTGGTCTGCAGTGGTAGAAAATAACTATGTACATTTACTCAAGTACTGTACTTAAGTACAATTTTGATGTACATGTACTTCACTTGTTATTGCTATTTCATGCCACTTTCTTTTCTGCTCCACTGCAATTCAGAGGCAATTATTGTGCTTTTTACTCCACTACATTTATTTGACAGCTTAAGTTACTGGTTACTTTGCAGATTGAGATTATTAATACAAAATACACTCGCCAGCCACTTTATTAGGTAAACCTGTTCAATTGCTTGTTAACAGAAATAGCTAAGCAGCTCAATGCATTTAGGCATGTAGACATGGTCAGGATAACTTGCTGAAGTTCAAACGGAGCATCAGAATGGGAAAGAAAGATTTAAGTGACTTTGAACATGGCACAGTTGTGCCAGACAGGTTGGTCTATTAAACTGCTGATCTACTGGGATTTTCCTGCACAACCATCTGTAGGGTTTACAGAGAATGATCCGAAAAAACAAACAAACAGCGAGTGTCAGTTGTGTGGTCGAAAATGCCTTGTTGATGTCAGAGGTCAGTGGAGAACGTGCAGATTGGTTCGAATTTAGGGTAAACAAAATTAAGAGCATGGAACCATCCTGCCTTATATCAACAGTTCAGGCTGGTGGTGGTGGTGTAATGGTGTGGGGGATATTTTCTTGGCACACTTTGGGTCCACTTAGTACCAATTGAGCATTGTTTAAACACGGCAGCCTACCTGAATACGGTTGCTGACCATGTCCATCCCTTTATGACCACATCTTCTGATGGCTACTTCCAGCAGAATAATGCACCATGTCACAAAGCTCAAATCATCTCAAACTGGTTTCTTGAAAATGACAATGAGTTCACTGTACTCCAAAGGCCTCCACAGTCACCAGATCTCAATCCAATAAAGCACTTTTGGGACGTGGTGGAACGGGAGATTTGCATCATGGATGTGCAGCAGACAAATCTGGAGCAACTGCATGATGCTACCATGTCAATATTGACCAAAGTCTCTGAGGAATGTTTCCAGTACCTTGTTGAAAGTATGCCACAAAGAATTAAGGTTGTTCTGAAGGCAAAAGTGGGTCCAACGCGGTACTAGCAAGGTGTACCTAATAAAGTGGCCAATGAGTGTATAAATCAACTAATAAATTATGATACGTTATTATAGATTTAGCTACCCAGCAGTATATAAAGTAGTAACGTATAGCCCCATATTTACCAACTGCAACATTAAAGTCAGTAATTATAATCCAATAAAATGAGATACATTTTTCTGAAATGAGCCACTGCACAAGTACTTTTACTTTTGGTACTTTATGTATATTTTGATGCTAATCATTTTGTACTTTTATTTAAGTAAATGTTTGAACAGAAAATTTTGCTACTTTTACTAATGTAAACAGTGTTTCTTCCACCACTGCTGGTCTGTCAATGTGAGATGCGAACTATGCAGGAATAGGAGCCCAGCAATGCCATCATTTCACAGGGAAGTTCACTTCACTTATTATAATCTTGTAATCAACATGAAGCCCCTCTACACCTGTCCCCTAGTCACTGGTGTTGCTTCAGAAACAGTGAAGTTGTTCATAAATTATTCATCTACATTGGTTTCTGAAAATAATCTAGAGGCAAAAATACATCATGTTTTGGGAGGCACAGTCAATCAGGTCTCAGTGGGTGTTTTCACACACAGTTAACACACAGACACAGAGCCGCCCTCTGGTGGTCGTGTTCCTACCTTCACCTCTTCCTCCTACTATCCCACCGGTGGTCAGTGCATACAAACTCATGCTGTGCAGCTAAACTTTGCTCAAGCCAACAGATTTATTTTAAATTCTAGTGTGGATCCCAAAGTTTGCAAAGACACTATGTAGGTTGGGCTTAATTTTGTGGAAGTGTTTACAAAATAATGCACAAGACATCTAGAATATGTCCCTTTGATGGGAATAATACAACCATTCAAATAAAAAGCATGGTATCTTTATATATATATGGTTAGAATATTTAACACCAGCGTCACTGAAGAGCTGATGCACAATTTATGTGTGATACTGTCAGACAGACTGAATAACATGACTTGCCCAATCAATGCTATTTACAGAAAGAGGAAATAAAAGGGGAAAACTGGGTTTTTAGAGGTTAAACAGAAACAGCTTGAATTATACATCTTGGTCTGTATTCAGTATTTAAAACTTATTTTAGATCTCTGCGTCAATCTTAATGGATTTTATATATTTTGCTTTTCATTCATTAGCCTATCTATCAACAATGTCTTTTTTTTTTTTTTTTTACCAGATTAATAATATATGGAAATATTAAATGGCTGGCATTCCCCTTATTTAAGATTAGCCTCATTAACCATGATGCATGTGTGCTGCTTTTCTAATGCTGCTTGTTTGACACTAATGGAGTAAAGCAGGGAGTTAATGTGTTGTTTAGGCTACCAAGTGAAACAGAGAGGAGAAAGGCGACGGACTGGCAGATTGCCTTGGAGGCTGGTCCAAAACAGCAATAATGCCGTTATTGGCAGTTACTCACATGTCTCCTTATCATGAACATGCACGTTATTTATCACATTAATAAAGTTACATGGAAAAGGAGTTAGACACAGAGAGAGACAGTCCTCCCTCTTGATAATCAAGTATTTCTATTTGGCAGAAAAATGCTACACTAAATTCATCATTTTCTCTTCACATTAATTTACTGTCTTTCCCATTAATTTACATGTGGCTTCATTAGACCAGTTACTGTTCATCACAAAGTGGATTGTGCTAGGAATGTGATTAGAGCGCCTCCCCATCGACCTTTATTTATAGACTGCTTTGAAACTTGTATAAAGAGTTCAACTGTAAATGGCAATTTTACCCAATAATGATCGTTACCGGCACCAGACTACTGGCTTTGCTGCCCCCTTGTGGATAAACTCTTTACAGCCTCAGATCAAGCTTCCCTACCCGCCAATACTGGGGAGGGAAAGAGTTTACCTCAGGCCACTAAGTGGAGGTCTGACTGCCCAAATGAATGATCACTGCATCAGTTTCTTATTTGTGCAAGTCTTTATTTAGGACAAAAAGTTAATTTACTTAGTTTGTGATTGGATATGACATAAAAGCTTGTGAAGCTTTAATTTATTATTCAAATGAATCAAATTAATTCAGTTTGTTATCAATTATTGATGTGTAGTTTTATTATCTTATTTCATTTTTATATTCACTTATTCTATCTCTGCTTGCTTCCCAACTCATATGAACTGATAATTTTGTTGTTATCAAATATTGATGTTTAGTTTTATTGTTATATTGTTTTATTTTAAAATTCAGTTATTTTATCTTTGCTTGCTTCCCCACTTATATGAACTTATAATTTTGTTGGAGACCTCACCCCCTCATGGATTAAAAGTCAACACTCACTATTGTTGTACGCCTACATGTTGTTTGTATGACAATGACAGTAGTGTAGTTTTGTATTATAAGATTTATGTTCCATTTTATGTAATGCCTTCAACACTTATATCTACATGTCACAACTTCCATTTAAGTGAGTGCTGAAGCTGACGTCTGTTGTTATTAAGATTTGGGGCAAGGCAGAACAAACCCTTCAAAATAAGTTGTACCATCTTTAAAAATTAACTCAACACTAAATCACCATAGTAAATGAAATACAGACATAACTCTACAAAAACTATAAGTTAGAGCCTAACTACAGCTATTTTAACCACATTATTATGTTAAGTACTGGGGCATTTATCAGTTTTTTCCAAAAATAAAAAAGGGAGTAAATCTGTATTTTGTGTTTGGTTTGTGTTACATACATACATACATTTATTTTCCTGTTTTCCATGCATGTCTCAAGAGGGGTTGGATCTGTGATTTATTTTTTTTTTTTATTGTTTTGTGAATATGTATTATGTGGATGTTGCTTTCCAAATTTAAGATCTCTACACAATGACCAGCTTTAAACAAAGCTTCAAATCAGGTGGAGCTATAATAGTGACAATTAAGCACTGGCAAACATGTGGCATCCTCTTCCAACTGCGTGCGTTCAGTGTAAAACATTTATGTATTACATTAGCCATGTAAACTTAAGTTAACAAAAACAACCAAACTTCGATAACAAAACCCCACCCAGTTTTATAAGGGCGTCTTCATTGGCCTGTGTGTCTGTAAATCCGTTCCCTCTTTATTCGACTGCTGCCATTGGTCGGCGGTGACGACAATCCTGAAACGTGCTCCCGCCCACCGAGCGGATCAAGTTTGAATGAACAACAGCAGTCTGTTCTGGAGGTGGTAGCCTAGTTGCATTTGCAGTAATTATTAAAAGTGTGTATCATATCGCGGGTGCGCCGATCAAGGATGGACATGAAGAAAAGAATTCATCTAGAGTTGCGGAATCGCACTCCGTCAGATGTAAGTTGGCCTCACATCTCGCTCGGTAATGTTTCACTCTCCGCTAATGGAGAATCTTTCGTGTGATGTCTTGGCGTGGGGATACAAAGTTTCTTGCAAGTTAAAAGATGATGGAGACGTCGGGTCACATTGTTGCAAACATGTTTACAGTCGGCAGGTGCTGCAGGGGACGCTGGTTGAACTTTTGTGCGGCTCTTGCATCACGTTTTTGATGTGCAGTTTTGAGAATGCAGCACAGCTTTTTTTTTTGTATGCCAGCGGTATAAACAAGGCAGGCAAAGAAGCCATATTTGTAACTTTTGATCTACGAACGCAGCCCTTCTCGTTTAAAACCCGTCTTAATGTTATTTACATTGTTGTTTGGGCTGCCTGCATGCTTTGACTGAGAAATGCATTTACCTAAACATTATAAGCCGTGCACTTGGCGCGTTAAGGATGCGGATACTCAAAGTCATGACATTATCAATGATGCATAAAGACCTCAGCCTCGAATTATCGGCTTACAGCGGAGTGCTACAACTACAGTTACTCAAACGGCACATATGAAGTCGGTTATTTCTGCAGAACGTGCATTCATACGTTGAGCAGCTTACAGTGGCGAGCCTGCAGCCGACAACTGGAGCCACAGTGCGCACAGATGGCCGAAAGAAAGCGGCGTTAGTATGGACCGTCACCAGGCTGGGCGAAAACACTGAGACATTAAAACACTCCCGCATCGTTACTAACAGCTGGGTGTTCATTTAGTTGTTTCACCGAGACTGTCGTGTTCGACATTGAGCTCCAGTCATAACGAAAACAAATTCTCGAGCCGCGCTGTTGCACTAGTTTTCCAGAACTAGGACAAGCCGCCATTTTACTGAGAAACAAAGGCAATTCGAAACACACCGAATATCCCTTTCATTCGACACAAACGACGAACGATTCATCATACCTTCGTATTTACAGA
Organism: Micropterus dolomieu; assembly: GCF_021292245.1. NCBI lineage: Eukaryota > Metazoa > Chordata > Actinopteri > Centrarchiformes > Centrarchidae > Micropterus > Micropterus dolomieu. The sequence goes on along the minus strand of NC_060169.1, from coordinate 9,193,630 downwards.
GGTAATACACGCCGTCAATCCAATCGGCAACTGTTTAGCACAAGCAACAATGAAAACGTTTGCCTGGCAGCAATCTTAATCTGCTTCTGCTGCCCCTCCTACTCACAAATGACCCTGTGCACGACTCGTAGGTCTGTTTGGCTCCGGCTTGTTTTGACTAATGTGCATCTGCGCCGCACGTATAACCCTTCACACACACCTCCTATTACATTTTAACTCGGAAAAGACTCGCATAAAACCGCCGCAATATGTCTGTTTCTACTTAAACTATACTGTGGTATTTATGCAACGGAAGGAGAGCCAAAGCATCGCGCGATATGTAGAGCGTTGAAACGTTTGCTGTCTACACAATATTGATGTACAGTACTTTTTATAGTTCCGGTCCTCGGCGCTGATTGGCTGAGTCACGTTCAAGGCCACGGTAAAATATCCGTTATCAAGACTGCAAGACTATTTCAATATCAATGCGCCGAAACTAAAGCAGATCTCATATAATGTGACCTTTTCATATACAGTCTATGAATGTGACACAAACTTTGTTTAGCTGTTACTGTATTAGTGAGGGTCTGTTTTGATAATGAACATTTTATTAGCTGTTCGACCATGCTTAGCGTTTGGGTTATTTTTAAATATAAAATTAAGTGTGGTGTGATCAGTCTTAAGCTTGTGGGAATGTATAGATCCCTTTACTTTTAGTAAGAATAGCCAGGTAACACAGAACAAATACTCCCATTTATAAATAAAAGTCCTCCTTTAAAAAAATACTGAAGTATAAGTACAGCAAGATGTACTTAAAGTATCAAAAATGACAGTACCCATGTGAAACAGAATTACTGATGTGTTTACTTACAAGCAGCATTTTAATGATATTTTTGGTCTTTACATACTACTGGGCACTAATGGATCATATTTTACAAGCTGATTATATGTTTTGTGTGGAAAAAAACTTTAACTGCAAAGTAAATCGTAAACTCGGGTGATCAAATAAATGTAGTGGAGTAAAATGCACAATATCTCCCATCTGAGTGGGGTATGAGTATAAAGTGTTAAAAATGGTAATACTGAAAATATGCTAAGATATGTATTGAACACAAGCCACTTTGACTGCAGATACGGTTTTATGTTTAAATGTGTTAGCTTGCTCCTTAAATAAACACTTTATTTAACTTGTTAAAATAAGAATCAGAGTCAGAAAAAGTATTGAATAGTAGCTTCCCAAAAGCTATAACAAAATCGATTTTATTGTGGCAAATACTACGTTACACTTTTACAGTAGGCCTATATTTAATTTCCAGACACTTATGTCTAAAGTGACCTCAGTAGGAATAAGAGCATTCCTCCCAAATGAAACAAAACTTTTTTCAAATGTCTGTGGAGATTCTCGGTCATCCAGGTCATGGTTACCTGAGGAAGGTTAAAGTCAAGGGCAACTGGATGTGGTTAAAGATACTTGACATTTCGCATCTCTTCCAAGGGGCTTCTTCAGTTCAGAGAAGGAGGGATGAGAGGCGAAAGTATCTTTGACCGTGTCCAGTTGCCTGTGATTTTAACCTTCCTTGGATTTTACCAAATGATTTTCCTTGAAAAAGCTTTAACTTAATATTCAATTTCCATCCTGACAAAACATTTACACATAAATGCTGACCAGATGTATTTGTTTGTTCTACAGGTCAAAGAACTTGTGCTAGACAACTGTCGTTCAAATGAAGGCAAGATCGAGGGTTTAACAGACCAATTTGAGGAGCTGGAGTTTCTAAGCACGATCAATGTTGGACTGACAACAGTTGCCCACTTGCCGAAGCTAAATAAACTCAAAAAGGTGCGTGTTTTCTACACAAAACAAGAATGACTTAAGGCTTTAAGATTTTGCGTATTTTGATTGTTTAATTGATCAACAGCTCGAACTCAGCGATAATAGGATCTCAGGAGGGTTGGAAGTTCTGGCAGACAAATGCCCCAACCTCACACATCTCAACCTCAGTGGAAACAAGATTAAAGACCTCAGCACAATAGAACCTCTGGTAAGTGAGACTAAAATACTGTGCGGGGGGGTGGGGGGGACACAGTAAACAAAGCTGCTGACTGTATTATTCATCAAACTTGATTTTTCTTTTGACAGAAAGAATTGGGGACCCTTAAAAGCCTAGATCTGTTTAACTGTGAAGTGACAAACCTGAACGAATACAGAGACAACGTATTCAAGCTACTACCCCAGCTCACGTACCTGGATGGATACGACAAAGACGACAAAGAGGCCCCAGATTCGGACGCTGAGGTTTACGCAGAGGGCTTGGATGATGACGAGGACGATGAAGATGGTAAGTTTGAGGCTACACCCAAAGTGCTTAACATAACCACAGCTGTGTTCTTTCTAGATTTGCTAGCACGTTGACATTTGAACATTTGGCTAATAACCGCCAACGGGTTTCACCCAGATGTAGATGAGGAGGAATATGATGAAGATACAGCACCAGGAGACGAGGAGGAGGAAGAGGCAGAGGAGGATGAAGAGGAGAATGAAGAAGAGGAAGAGGAGGACCTCAGTGGCGAGGTGGGACGAGAATAAATCAGATTTGCTTTCCCGAATTGTTAAAAAGCTTTAGTCTGAAATAACCATACTAACTTTGCCTTGTCTTTTTAAAAAAGGAGGAAGAGGAGGAAGATGTGAATGACAAAGAGGTTGACGATGAGGATGACGAGGGTGAGTAAAAAGCTCTCTCCCAATTCCATAGTTCAGTACATGATATGGGAAAGTGGTATTTACTGATCTTTATTGTATACTGTTTTTGCAGTTAATATCCAAGAAATCAACAGAGTTAAAGGTGCCCTGCGGTGTTTTCTTGTAAACAAACCTTTCTACATTCAGTGTTACCAATACGCATCACGCAACGAGGCCAGGCAAACATGTTGAATGCATTCCCCTACACATAAAACATTTTCAGACCCAAGTTTTAAACTAAAATTGCACTCTGAAACCAGAGACAGGAGTTGCTCACACAGTTGCATGTGTGTCATCCTGCGTGTGCACAATGCAAACAAAAAAGGGACCCACTTGTGAAAACATTGCTCCAGAGCACTACTAGTGGTGAAAAAACAGGAAACCTTTAATTGTTTTTATACTAACAGGAAATGATACAATATGTGCAAAGGCATCAAATGGTGACTTTAGAATGTTGTTCACTTTTCCTAAAAATCAATAGCTATTTTCTTATGAAGTGGAGCTGTTTTGCCTTCATCCACGATTTTACAGCAGTGGAAGCTCCTCCTTTTCCTTTCCTTCCGTATTGCTTTGTGGTAGAATATTGTTTTTCTTAATACTTGTTAATTAATTTTATTAAATTTTGTGAACACACTACACACTCAAAACCTGCTTAGAATTAGTTCATAGTACAGATTTGGGACTCTGCTGATCACAAAACCTATGTAAATTTATCCTGTAATATGAAAATTGCTTACACTTAGCGCCAGCATTGCTGACGTTGTGATGCAAAAATCTGAAAGAGAAGTTTTAACAGGAAACATTTATTTGCTAGATTCTAGCGTTTGTCTCTCTTTAACTGACTTTTATTTTCTAGAAGAAGAGCGAGGTCAGAAGAGAAAACGGGAACTGGATGAAGAAGGGGAGGAGGATGAAGACGATTGAGAGTCCTCTTGAAGCTAAGTTGTGAACTGTTTTAAACTTGTATCTCCCAGTCACTTCCCAACAACCCCATGTATTTTTCCCCCCAGTTTCATATTGCAGTAGGAGTGGTTTTTGTTATTGGCCAGTCAGGTAGACGGGGTTGTCTGGAGAAATAAGTTAAATTTATGTATCTTTGATGCTCCTGTGTTACGTCCACTTTTAACTGCTTTGTGGACACCAATTTTGTAATATCAAATAATAGCAAAGATAAACCTTTTTAAGAAATGTTTTTGTTTTCTCACTGTTTGTGTATGACCAGTTTCTGATGATGTGTATTTTAAACCCCCCCCCCCCCCCCCCACCC
>NC_060169.1:9185305-9189624 GCF_021292245.1 Micropterus dolomieu | reverse complement strand
TGTTTTTTAACTACCCCCCCCCCCCCCCCTTCAAAAGAAAAAACAAAAATGAAACAAAAAAAAGAGTGCATGTCTAATACATTTTAAAGTCTACTACTGGATTTCATGTATGGCTGTCCTACCGTCGTCTTAAACTTATTTTTGAATTGTATTTTTTGTTTTAAATGTAAGTTATGTATTTGTAGTGTCACCAGTATGCCAATACTCTCTGCTGTCCTGGTGTGAAACTTGTGTCTGAACATGCACAGTGTGACCCTCACAGGGCATATTTTTAAATCATAGCAAAAAAATGTCTGCCCTTGTCAAAGCTGCTCCTCCTCCTTAAACCCTCAGCTTTGATAGTTCGGAAATTACGTGTTCTTGTAAATAATGACCAAATCTATTTTTTTGTATTCTCTTTGATGACGGCAGACATTAAACAGACGACTGAGGTGAAACTATGAATTGTAATAAGATATTAAATATGTATGCTGCTTTATCTAAAGTACGCAGTGTGAAATTTCTTGAATTTGAACATAACTTTGTATGCATAATCTTTCCATAAAGAGAAATGTTCAACATCAGAACTCATTATCGCTTTTTCCATGTTCTTTTCTGTGACACACAGGTGGCAATGTTTGAATTTGTGGTGGTAGTGTAGAGAAGTGCTTGATATAAATGGAGGTTACAACCGCAACTTACGTTCATTAAAAATGTATTGTTTCAAAGTGTAAACTCTGGAAAACGGTCAGTTATTTGGACTTTGTTTTTCAATATTATATGTAATGGTCAAATTGGCCTACCTCAGTGACTTTTCACTCTGTTAAATCCACTGTCATCAGCCAAATTGTTTTTTTCCTCCCATTCACTTCAATAAATCCCTTTTATATATGTTTTGCAGTTTGTGTTCCTTTTTACAGCACAGTCAAGTCAAAGGGTAAAGCATATACAGAATTCCAGTTTTAGATCATCAGGTATTGATAAAATTCAGAATTGTTTTTTTCTTTACATTGAAAATTGATCCAGGATGCATTTTGCAGCCAACTTAGATGTGATGTTAACTCTAGATTGAACAAGACTTAGAGAACTACCAAAGACAAAACTAAGTGAATTTAAGCTGGGTTTTACTTTGTTTTCCATCAAGTTCAGTGCCAAACAAATACAGAGGAACTGCCACGGTAACACCAAAATGCCATTCAACAATTGTATAAAGAGCGTTTCAGTCATTTCAAAAGCCTTTGTCTCTTGTTAGGCTACTTTAAAAAAAAAAAGAACAGTTAAATGTTTGATTTTAGTCCCCAGTAAACCTACTTGAGAAGGCCTGACGTTGCATTACTCTAGAAACAACTTTACCTGTCTACAATGTAGCCGATCTGTCTCTGATAGATCCTTTCCCTGCTATCTACTTTCACTGTAGCCTTTTACAGCCTTAGCCTTTAATATCCACGTTTACCTTTAGTGTGTCAGTGGTTCAAATCTACATTTAAAGGGCTCCTATGTTTTTGTTGTTTTCTGATTGAAGCTGTAAAGCTTTGGACCCTTTATGTTCCCACAATGACATGATCAGGGAAGACTTCTGACCTTCAGTCCTTAACTTGCTGTTTACTTCTTGCTATGCATGTAGCCAATTCATCTTTTTCCTTTTGTTAGTCTATCGAGCAGAATTAGTAATAAGAAAAGGCTGGTGTGATGGGGTCTGGAGTAAAAGATACATGGCATGTTTTACAGATGCTTGAACCTGGCTGGCATAATAGTGCCAATCAAATGTTAATCCACTGCCCACTTTTCTTACGTTTGAGATTGAAGGAAAGAACTGAAAACAAAGGCATTTAAACTGCAATTATAATAGCCTATGTCTGTTGATGGGACAAGTGGAGGAGGACAGAGAGATGACCTGGAGTCTCGAGAGCAAAATTACACATCTACAAGTAAACACATCGCAGTTATAGTGATATACTTAGTTTAAATGTAAAAGGATGGCGATTATTACAGTTTTATGTACTGTTATGAATAGGCATGAATATAATGTTGAGACCCTATTTGAAGGTTATGTTGTCAGAGCTAAAGAGCTAATACCATTTAAGGTAGAGTTTGACACAAAATCTCGCACCATTTCAACCTGAAACATTCAGCAAAATCTATCAAGCATCACAATCATTACTTGCACAGCCACATCATAGAAAAACAATGGGATTAACAAATATACATGTTATACATTTGCTAAAAAGGTAAGGTGACAAATAAATAGAAGCAAATATACATCACCCCCAATCTTCACAATTAGCCCTAAAAACCAGTAACAGCCAGCAAAGCTTCCCTTGTGACTATATTTCAATAGTCCACCACCTCTGGATCCATGTCTCCCCTGCTGCTTTCCTACTATTTAAATAAAGAATAAAAATACTTTAAGCAAGTGAACTATCTGCTGTCCTTGGGAACAAAGACTGCATTTTGATAGCTATATGTCAGTATTGAGAAGTAAACTTATAGGCAACAACATTTGTAGGTGAAAAAAAGAAGTACGGGAACAGCAGCTCTGGAAAACATGGTCCACGTCTGCAAAAGCTTGTCTCGTCTGTCAGTTGCAAAACCACTTCACATCAGCCATTTTGAGAGGATGCTGCAGCTCGCTGCAATCTGTGTCTGCAGCAGGGTCTAAGGCCTTGGGGAAGAGAAATAGGAGCCAGTGACAGTCTTTTTATCCTCCAGTTTTGCCTCAGCAAAAAATGAGAACTAGATGATGGTTTGGTCATTATAGGAGGATGAGAGTAGGGACTCCTTTGCGTGGTGATCAAGGTATTGCCATGTGAAAGACAAAGTTGGCATAATAAGATAAATGCACAGGAGGTCTGGCAGAAAATGTGCAATAAAATATCCAATAACTTTAGAAATGACTAGTTGTGAAGTTGTAAAAACATAGCTAATACCTCAGTTGATTGGATCGTGGCCCTTTCATCGATTTCATGTTAAGGTGGCAATCTATGAACACTGCCTTGCCTCTATTACTTATCATATTTATCATTATTACAATATTCCAGTAATTGCACCAGTTAAGACATTATCCCACAGTTAAATTAATGTGTGCACTATGCAGGGCAGCAGGTATGAAGTTATGGTATAGTGTGATATATCAAAAAAGAGGGGTGGGAGGGCTCAGAAGCACATTGGAGGTCAGAAGTGGGGGCAAAGGAAGCAGCTTTGCCAGTCCAGGAGGCTGAGAGGTCAGACGTTGTTGGGGCTAACGTTCTTTAGGTTGTTGAGCTCCAGCTCCAGCTGGCGTATTCGCACGTCCTTGGTGGTCAGCTCTTCCTTCAGCCGCCGCAACTCATCCTGCTGCCGGAAGAACATCCGCAGGAGCTATGTAAACAAAAACAAAAACACACGGACGTAAAAAAATAAACATAGTAATACTCAAGTATGAAAAGCTAATGGTAATAGAGGAAATTTGGAGAATGTTTGAAGATTTGCACTATTCACAGAGTATCATAGCAGCACCACTCCTGCTGTATAGATATATTTATTCAGCATTTAGAAAAAAAAACCCAGTGTTTTAGTTGATAAAAACAATGTTTATTCAGTTCTATTCAATTATGTATCAGTTATACTGATGATTATGTTATATTATATAACATTTGTGATTTAATCAAACACTCTAGAACATATCCTTAGTTTAACAAAATCATCTTGTTTCAAGGTCAACACACAAGCTTTTCCCAAGGCTACATCACGCATATATATGCTCAATTAGTTTGTTACTTGATCAATTGAAACCCAGTCAATGAATCAGTCCAGCCCACATCTTCCTCATTTATCTATTTGTTTATTTAATTTAGATCCAAATAATTTGTAAAAGCTCCTCTTTGTTGGGTACAACAGGACATAATGTATATAATATGCAGTACAATACATACAGTGGGGGAAATAAGTATTTGACCCCTTGCTGATTTTGCAGGTTTGCCCACTTACAAAGAATGCAACGATCTATAATTTTAATCATATGTACATTCTAACAGTGAAAGACAGAATCCCAAAGAAAATTCCAGAAAATCACATCATATGAATTTATTAAAATTGATAACCATCTGATGAGGAAAAACAAGTATTTGACCCCCTGGACAAACAGCATGTTAATATTTTGTAGAAAAGCCATTATTGGCCAGCACAGATGTCAAACGGTTTTTATAGTTGGTGACAAGGTTTGTGCACATTTCGGCAGGGATGTTGGCCCACTCCTCCCTGCAGACAGCCTCCAAATCATTCAGGTTCCGAGGTTGTCGCCTGGCAACTCGAATTTTAAGCTCCCTCCAAAGATTTTCAATTGGATTCAGGTCTGGAGACTG
>NC_060169.1:9174079-9185205 GCF_021292245.1 Micropterus dolomieu | reverse complement strand
CGTAGAAAGCTCTTTGGTCTTGCCCATGGTGGTGATGTTGGATGCTGGTTGTTTGGGTGTTGACAGGTGTCTTTTATACAGGTAACGAGGTGAGGCAGGTGTATTTGATGTAGATAATTGGTTGGGATTGGGGCTGTGTCTTAAAGAAAGACTAACTGGCTTGTAGGAGCCAGAATACTTGCTGTTTGGTAGGGGGTCAAATACTTGTTTTTCCTCATCAGATGGTGATCAATTTTTATAAATTCATATGATGTGATTTTCTGGAATTTTCTTTGGGATTCTGTCTTTCACTGTTAGAATGTACATATGATTAAAATTGTAGATTGTTGCATTCTTTGTAAGTGGGCAAACCTGCAAAATCAGCAAGGGGTCAAATACTTATTTCCCCCATTGTATACACAATATCAATACCACAACTTCATCATTCAATTTGCTACTGGTCTTTGTGTGCTGCATAATTAATTTTAATGCTCTGACTCATGGATGTTGTTAGGCCTATTTTAGGGTGACTGAAGCTACCCTAAACTGGTCCTAAGCCTCCCCCAAATTATAGTTAGAAAAATAATTATTAGATTTAGATTTTTTTTTACAGTCAAAATATGTACTCAACAAAGAGAAGCAAGAATATTGATAAATACAAAAGAATAATAAAAATATAATTTGTGTTAATTGGCTTAAAATTATCGCTGTGGTTGTTTCCTCTGCTTCACAATTTAAATCCCCACTGTGGTCGGGCACTAGGACCTTGAGGGAGGCTGCATTCCATCGCTGCCCTGCCAAGCTGCCAAGCAGCATAATTATAATTACACACACACACACACACACACACACACACACACACACCCCGACACACAGACAGGTGAACGTTGAAGGAAGACTGATGAATTGTAGTGAGTGATACAGATGAAACTGGAAGTTGTTGTTGGTTACTGTTACTTACTTAAGTTTAGCTATACGTTTGCTTGAGGTAACGGAAAGGGGATATTTTAGTTGGCAATGGAAAACACTAGTTGCTAGTGTGAATGCCACTAACATCTTTATTATAGGATTTAAAAACAATATCAGTCCCCAGAGAATGTTGTTGTTAGTGAAAACTAAATGTCAGTGTTCCTGTAAATGCTATTGTACCGGTATATCCTTCAATTGATTCACCAGATGGATATTGGAAGATATTTTAGGAGAGAGAGAGAGAAGCAGGAAATTGGCAGGACAGCTGATTCTAAAATTCTCCAGGTCTAAGGACAATGGGGTGTTTTGTTTTCTTCTAACAACAGGCATTAGTTGGCAGGTCTAAGGCATACTAAAGTATTTCATGATATTTCATATATTTTCTATATTCTGACCCACTTAACTTTCTGCATTTATTGGCTGTAATAAATTAAATAAATATGTAGATGTTGCCTAAATGTAGGCTAGGCTATACATGAGCAGATACCCACAAATATACACACAGGAAAATATAGTAAAAGGAAAGCAATCATACATACATGTATCCATACATACAGTAATCGTTACTCCAAATCTTTAATTCCCTCCACCATCAGGTTATTAAATTCAGACAGTAGCCACTAGGATCCTTAACAACAGTTTACATGATAAAGTACGCATTGTATGTTTGTATGCAAGCCAAACTACACAGAGAAATCACACTCTGATTGAACCAATCTACAGTGCAGCAACAGGAATTGGTGTAATTAAATAGTATTCTTTGGACCTACAACTTATCTAATAGAGAGGAATTAGATATGGTATTACTTTATCACACATTTACACGAGCAGACGGATAACATTTAAGTCATAACCTACAGAAGGACTCAGCAGGAGCACAGTCTACCTCAGTAAATTCCCAAGCTTTGATATGTCTAAAAGCTAACATTACAATAACTTCTGTTCATCAGAGGAGAATAGGAAGAAGATAATATGTATATCCCTTTTACCTGTTAACATCTTGGCTTCTTCACTAGATGTTAATATAAGTGTAGTTCTAAAACAGTAACAAAAGATGTGAGTGCAAAGATTTTGCAAGCCCTAGTTACGCATACCCTGGTGGCTAAGCCCCCCCTGTCTTTCAGTCCTAGTGGAGTCCCTGTTCTGACCCCTTAAAAGACCTTGAAATGATTTTCTAGAACTAGTTTTATTAGGCACCAGAGGAACAGCAAAGTAGAGGGATTCACAACTTTAGTTCTTCACATACCTCGTTCTCTGTCCTGGGTGGTACGTTCTCTAGCAGGTCGATCCCATTCACTACCATACTCTTCTTTTCCTTTACTGGGGCCTTGAATACTAATTGGTTTGGCCGGTGGTAACCGTCCTTTAGGGACATCAGGACTGGATCTGTTTGCACAAAGGAGCAAAAACACTTCTAAACATGTGAAAACCAACACAAAGCACAAAGAGGCTTATGTCCTTCACAGATCACGACAGGGAATGTATTGAGTTATACCGATGTTGAGAGCAGACACACCATGAAGAATCGAGAAAAGAAAAGAAAAAAATACACTTCCTACCTCCTGAAATTAATGTTCAATTGTCTTGTGTTGTAATCTAAAGACCCCGTGATATGCAAATCAGAGTCCAGTTCAAGTTGTATGATCTTGATTAAAAGGAAATATCTGTGGGAGTTTGCACCATGTTGGTGACAATACAAGCCTTATGTTCAGTGACAGTGTGTGAAGCCTTAGCAACGGAGAACAAAACAAAATACAGATTGAAGGTAACTATTTCATCACAATGCTTTACTGCAGCTGTGTTTGGAAATGTCATTCACATTGCCAAATGCAGGCTGTGCTCTGTGCTTAACATGGGTTCAAAAAGTGGCTTCTGTTAAAATGTTGTTTCATAAACCACCAATAGAGCATCAACCAATCCAGGTGTGTCTGAAGTATTGTTTTACCTCTATTAATGCCGCTCAGCCATTCATTGGCAGACAGTGCAGGTTCTGTTCCTGCTGTCATGGGGTAGATGTCCTCCTGGTACGTGTCTGACTGTAAACCAGGAAACACCACAAACATTCTCATTTTATTGATTAACCCTAACCCTTGATTGGCATAGTTGGAAAAAGGGACAAATTATGTCTCAAACAAGATTTCTTTGCCTCAAAGAATAAAATGTTACCTCAGTGCATGGGTTTGAAAATATTCTTTATTCACACCAATGAAAGGAGTAGAATCAGTTCAATTACATGACTTTATTCCCGCACTCACCCTTCTTGGCACAATCATTGAGATAGGCTCAATCAAACCCTTCAGGGTGACTAGCTTGTAGAAGCGGTACACCTCGCAAGCTCCCACGTCCAGCCCGTGCTTTGGCATCACACCTGCAGACAAGAACAGAAGCATGTGGTGGTGACAGAACTGTTTTCACAACATGAAATCTCTTCCCAGAATTCACGGCTAATTGGAGTCACATCAACAAGAGACAAATATCAACCTGCCTGACATCACTGGACAAGCTAAATGGAACTCAAAAAACTACACCAAGGAAATATTTCAATTAAACCTTTTCGTTTCTTCAATGAATTTGATCCTTTCAGCCATGCAACAGCACGTTCAGAGCAGTTTTGAGGATGTTCCCACTGTGATCCACCCCCCCCTCCCATCTCTAAAGACTGTTAATGAAGTGGTTAGGATCTGCTCTCAGCAGATGTATGGTTGATCAGCAAATGACTTACCTAGTCCTTTCTGTGGGGCCGGAGACCGGAATTCCATTAGGTATTGTAAGTACGGCTTCTCTGTGGTAATCTCAAAGTAACGGATGTTGCCGTCCCCCTGTCAGGGCACCAGAATGTGGCCATTACATAACAGTTCAAGAAGTAGCTCTTTCAACCACGTCACATTTTTAATGCTTCACCTATCATATTTGGTGATATGCTCTGATTCCCAGAACAAAAGGTGCCGTCTTAGATTTTACTTCTTTAAATGTTTTACCCACTACTATATATGCAGTATATACATAGGGAGGACACTGACAATGAGAAAACTAAAAAATAATTTCTTGGAAAGCAACCATCTTACCATTTCCAAAGGCAAATATATCTTACAGCCCTTCTCAGAATAGTACGTTGTTTAATAAGGCCAATGAGTAAGGTATGTGGGAAATGTGTGACTTTGCATCTTAAACGTGATGACAGGTATTTGAAAGAATGTTGCAAAATGTGAAATCTTAAATATTTTAACAATGACTTTTAGATTGGGGATGACATTCTGCACACTGTTCACATTACCACTGATAGTATTTCTGTTGCCCAAACTTGACCACGTATCTGACTAAAAATGGACCTGAATAAACAAATTCAGGCATCAAAAATAGACATTATTATATTTACACATATTGTTTTGACTTTTAACCTGTTTCTTGTATTCATTTATGAGTAACTTTCTGCTTTTCTATCTTTTTAGTTAAAAGGATACTGTTAGGTCCCCTGTTCCTGGGTAGGGGTGTGTGTGTGTGTGTGTGTGTGTTCCCTTCTTGCAGGAGTGGAGTCAGGTGTGCAGGAGCCTGTTACCAGCTGCCAGCCATCAGCCTCATTATGCTCTGTCTTTTATACCTGGTCCTTGCTTCCACTCAGCGTGAGATTGTAGACTCTTGTTATCAGTCTTGTTCAAACTGTTCATTATCTAAGACTAGTTCTTGTACCTGTTCCCTACTAACCCTGTTCTTCTGTGCTGCAGATATCCCTGCCTGGACCATCTCCTGCAACAATACCACTCCTGCTCACATATGCCCCGAGACTGTGAGACCATGCCCCACGGACTTTCCCCATTCCTGGATTCCCAGCCTAGCACTGCCCCTGGACCCTCCACTCTGTAAACCCAGCCTCTGACATCCAGCATATTGTCAATAAACCCTGTCTCATTCACCTACTCTGTGTCTCTGAGTCGGAGTACTGTATTTGAGTCCGAAATCCCCAGCCACAGCCTAACAGTGATATGGCTACATTGTTCAGTTCTCTTGATAATTTATTACTGTGAATTATTTATGCTCTTGTAACTAAGCTTATTACTTTGTTAGATATTTGCCATACTACATTTGTACTGATTGTTTAATCTGGTCAGGTGCCAAGGTCAAGTGTCTCTTGGACTGTGACTAAAATGTTATCAATACTTTTTTCAGGCTAGCGTGTGGGGTTTCTGCCTGTACCTCTCCTACACACCATCGGTGTGCAAACATCTTTTCATTAAGTTTCATTATTACTCATAAAAATCAAAACCTCAATATACAGTTTTGCTCATTCCGTAGGCTTCATGAAAAACCTGCCTAAATGTCAGTTAAATGTGGATCTAAATGTGGTAAATCTGAAAGAATACAGTTTGTGATAAATAATTTTCTTGTTGTGACCCAGTAAGGGTCAGTGCTGACCTTGCCTGCCAGGTACAACATGTGTGTGTCAGCATCATAGAAGGGAAACAACAGTCCTGAGAGGCCGTCTATGTCCTCCTCCACAATTGGCATGGACAGATCTTCCTGGGAAGAGCAACACACACAGCGAATTAAACAAACACACTTGCTCCACCCATTCTGGCATTACAGGCATGAGCCATATGGAGGTATCGTCTGACCTGATCCCAAAGAGCAATCTGCCGTGTGTTCCAGCGAGAAACCCCTGTGGTGAGCAGTCGCTTCATGTTGCCCAGGAACACCACTCGGTTTACACGATGGTTCTTGCAACAGCCTTGTTGCTGTAGTAGCACACAAAGATGGAGTGAGGCTTTAATGGGAAATTCACCTGCTCAAAAACTTCATTCTCTAATATATTACCAGCATTTATATTGTTGTGGCAATACAGAGAAACACAATATACAGAAAAATATATTTTTATGATTATTAAGAGCAGAGGACCACCCGGGTGGCTCTATAAGGGTGATCTCTTCAATATATCAATGCCATAAAGTAAGATTTTAATCATTTTCTACAGTTTTTATACAGTTAGTCTATAAACTCTAAATCAGGATGAATATAATTATATACATCGGTCTAATCAGAAACTATTTCATGGTGATCAGGCAGCAAGATCACCAAGGTCAAATATTAAATGGTGTGGACTAGCAGCAGCATGTTTTTCTGTTTCATTTAACATGAGAGGTGATTTGTTTTTAAATTACTAAGCAATCTACAGTCTGTAAATGTAAATAATTTGATCAAAATTTTGGGTTTAAAAATAAATTTTGTGAAAAAAGCTCATGGAGCTGCAATTTGTCCAGTGACCTCTAAGTGGCCAAAGTCTTATGTGATATGTACAATATGTGATTATTAAACATCTCATTCCAAAACCTGACTGATATTAATGAGCATTAATAGGTTGCTGTAACAGCCTCCACTCTTCAGGTTTCAGGCTTTCAGCAAGATTTTGGAACCCGACTGCAGGATTTTCCCCCATTCAGCCACAAGAGCATTAGTGAGGTCACTGAAGTTGAGCGATAAGGCCTGGCTTGCTGACGGTGATCCCGTTCATCCCAAATGTGTGATAGGATAGGTTCTGTGCGTGCCACCAATTTTCAGATTTAGACCAAAAGCACACGTGGAGTCTCAATATACTTTGGCCATATAATGAAATTGTCATCACTAACTCATGGACACTATAATCTTTTACATATTATCATTATTAGTATTGAAATTTGATATAGTGTCTTTCCTCATTAGCATCAGTCGTGATAAAAAACATTTTTAACATAAACAATTGTTTCTTGTGCATGCATCTAACCTGAAGGATCGCCCCAGAGCGCGGCTCAATGACACGGAGCTTCTTGTCTTTGCAGCTGGTAGCCAACAGGCTGCCGTCTGTGTTGAAGGACATGCTAAGGATGACGTCAGTGTGGCAGTCAATCATTTTCACCGGCTCTCCGATCTCCAGGTTCCAGATCAGGATCTGACACAGTCAGAGAGGATTGTTCAGTTAGATGCGGTTCGATGACATGACTTTGTTTGTTTGTACAGACAGTAGTCTCTGCTGATGTCCAAAGTGAAAAAAGAAGTCTTAGTGTCATGGTTGCAGACAGAGTCAAGTAGTACGGAGTAATAAAAAGTTCCAACTCTCCTTGGAAATCACTTTAGGTACTGTATACAGGCCTGTTGAGGTTAAGTCGATACACAGGCCTGCAACACATGATTATTTTCATTATCGATAAGTCTGTCTATTAGTGTTTTGGTAAATCTATTAATTATTTAGTCTATAAAATGTCATAAAATAGTGAAAATGCCCAAGTTTGTTCAAGTTTAGTGAGAGAAAACCCAGAAATATTCCATTTTTACAATAATACAGAATGAAAAGAGGACCCTTTTCTACATTTAAGCTAGAACCAGCAAATAGTTTGCCTGATAAATGAGTTAAACAATTTATCATTTATAACAAAAACAATGGCATCTCATAAAAAACACTTTCAACATTACAAAGTATTTGAGCTTAAGAACACAAAGTGAGAGTATTTAACAGTATTTGAATATTTAAGAGGGAATATTTCCTTTAACCTGAATTTAATGTTAGTCCAATCATTGATACTCAAAGTGGATACCGCGTTGATTCGAGTTTGTGGTATTTAGAGTTACTGATGTGGTACCTTGTAGTCATAGCCAGCACTGAAGAGGATGCCGCTGCTGGTGGGGTGCCACTCGATCAGACCCACCCGTCTGCTGTGGCCGTACAGCTCCAGCACAGCCTCCGTCATATTGCGCCTCAGACCACCTTCTGGGATCTCCCATACTCGCACCTGCCACGTTCACACACACACACACACACACACACGCAGAGGTATAAACAGGTTAATACATTTTATGTTTTTATCAGATGCCACCTCAGGTTTGGCATAACTCTTTAATATGAACTCCAAACTACAGTCAGCGTGAAATAGCTAAAGATCTCTCTGATCAAAAACAACACATGGTATCAATGTAGCCCATTGCATTAGGATTAATCTGGATTACAGCTATGCTAGAGACTCTGTGTTGGACTGGAAGAGATTATCCTTCAATAAGTGAAAGTACTATACAGGACACAGTGCTACCATGGCTTTACTATGCTCAGTAGAGTAGTGTAACAGGTTTTTGTACTGGGAAAAAAGCCCTACAGGTTCTTAGTATATGTCATGTAGCATCTAACATTAAGAGTAAAAGTGATTTTAAATTGTGTCTAATGTCATTTATGTAGTCAGTCACTGAACAGCTAGCGGATTGTGCATTGCTCATAGGCACTTCACATCTGGCATTTGCCATTTTCAGGCCAACAACAACAAGGACCAGAGCAGCTGCCAGCCAAGATCCAATCACAAACTTGGGTCCAGTTCAAACTCTCCGAATCAGTGACCCTACGGCCGTGATGAACTGACGACCTCTTGGCCCTCTGTGCCAGTGATTTTCAAACCTCAGCATCCAACGAGGCTCATGATTTCACTGATACAGTATGTTTTTCACATTGTCACATTGTCAAAGTCATACCATTATACTCTATAATTATCCTGAGAACAAAAATAGATTAGGTATCACTTACCGAGGCGTCCTCAGAGCAGGACGCTACGATATTTTCAAAGAAGGGATTCCACTTGATATCCAGTACATTGCCTTGGTGGCCACACACTTTTGGGTAATGAGAGTCCAGGCGGCCAGACTGAAACAGTGTAACAGAAGGACAATTATTTTACATGTACTTTTTCTGTCGAGGATACCTCACATGTAGGTGAAATAAATGAAAATCTTAGCATACTGTATATTAAAAATGTTTGTACTGGGTGCTTTACCATAAATAAGAGATTATAAAATAATGTTAGTTTGAATTAAATCAAGTATAATAGAATAGAATTGATGCATGTTGCGTGTTTACTTTGTATCCTGCACATTAAAGTGCCCAGCCCACATGATTTTATAAGACACATTTAACAACACATGTCAAAAAAGAAATTCGAATAAATAAATTAAAATAATAAAAATGAATTACATGTCCAAGACCTAAAAAGCATTTGTTTCTGGTTTAATCCATTAAAAACATTACCGAACAACACTATTCTTAGCTTGTATTGATGTGAACATGAAAGAGTAATATAATATATAAAAGTTAAATCACATCAGTAAGATGACTTGATAAATCCCCAACAGAACAAAACAGACCTGGTTATTGTACAGGGACATCTGGGGCAACATTATTGTTAATGCAATAACCCATGGAGTCCACAGAGGGGCAGTGGCTCATAACAACAGATGACAGAAACCTCTTAATGTCAGTCAGGATGTCATGAATGTTTGATGTCACTTCAATCCACTGACCTCTTTCTTTATTTCCTCAGAGATTTGTTTAGGCGAGTCGGGTCATGCCACAGTAAAATCCTGTGTGTGTGTGTGTGTGTGTGTTTACATGCACTGTCCTCGCAGAACCCTGAGGATTTGCTTCAGATGTATTATCAAGCCTACATTGAACAATAAAAGGCTAAGTATTAACAGTATATACGCAATACAGTTCTTTTTATAACAGCAGGAGGCAAAATACAAGCATTCATCCTCAGTAAGGCTTGGTGTTAAAAGAGTACATTTATTTATCAGCTAGCGTTATCCCATATTGATCACTATTAGCTTGCTACTGACGCCTGAGAAGATAGATAGCTAGTACTAAGAGGACACAAAGTGGCTTTCAAAATATGAGCCACAATTTAAAGCAATATATTTTCAGCAACAATATTTAAAGTTCATTAAAACTTATACACAAAAAGAAAAACAGCTCAACACTTTTTAGATGTCACAATTGTAGTTAACCAACTAAAAAGCAGCAAGCAGGATGTTTGCCCATAGAAAAACACTCAAAAGATACTGAAGGCCCTGCTAACAATATAAGGGGCACATAGAAAACCAATGTCTGCCAAAACTTGACAACAGTGAAGTGGGACATCAATTCAGTCAGTGTAAAAGGAAAGGAAAAGTGGAGACAGTGTGACTAAGCAAGACAGAATGATTCATAAGCATAACTAACTTATTTTACGACTCCTGTGACTTACTAGTAACTTCAGACCATAATAGGTTCTTACTACACACATGCAATCTCATATTTGCTCATGCATGTGCATGCACAGATGTACGTTTCAAGAAAGAAAAAAAACCTCTGTGTCTTGACAAAAGACAAGCCAACCTGTTACAGGTTTTGATGACGCATTAGATTTTTTTATTTTTTATTTTACAGTGATGGGGTTTTTTTAACATGGCCTCAAAACATTAATAACATGGGATCTAAGGGACTCCTTATTTAGGTGGAACTAATTACCTGCAAAGAAATAATGTCTGTTGGGAACCACAGGGTTCAGAAGCTCCATGAGTCATTAAGAGGAAATCAGATAGGGATAATAAAAGTTTTATTTAGGTATTTAGAGCGTCGATGTCAAAGATTTTGGTTTCACAGCTCTCTCTCTCTCTACCACAATCAAGAATTAAAACCTTATTGTCTTTCTGCTTCTTATTTGCTGAAGTTGTGGCTCAGATGTGCACTCTTGATGAAGTACAGATTTGCAGGCCAACTACTAATGGCTCCAGTGCACCAGAGGCACTACACTGTGATTGCTACTAACTCTTATTGATCTGTAATTCCCAATAAATCTTTATTAAGAAGGCTTACCACAGCTGTTCTGTGGTTACAATATTATTACAGTACATCCTATTCTGAAAGCAGCCTTTCAGGAGATTCATATTTTTCAAATATAATATGACTCCTCTGGCTATAATATGCAATAATGAGAATGAATGAATTACAGAGCGGGAGGAAATGAACAACTTATGTGGATTTAATAATACAAGTTTAAAATTTGCAATTGTGTCTTTTCTGTCCAGCTGTCATTGCCAGTTTCTTCCCTAACAATTCACTATTGTTGCAGCTACACATCAGTGTTGCCACATGTTGATTCAAAAGACTATAAATCTTAGCAGATGAAGTTTTAAATATCTGTGGCATATTCTCCCATATTGCCAGCCACTCATTAGCCTAAAAAGATCATGTTGAGTCATGCTTATTTAGTTGAATTGATATTTTGCTGCAGTGGGTTATCACGTGTACATGGTCCAATACATGTGTTCATATGTAGCATGGTCGGCAGTATTCTGATCACTGTCATTGGATCACTAGTGCCATGTGTTTGACTCCACGGTACACCCTTGTTTATAAT
>NC_060169.1:9144047-9173979 GCF_021292245.1 Micropterus dolomieu | reverse complement strand
TTTTGCCAGGACTCCCAAAGGGCATGCATCCATTTTGTTTGTTCCAAGCAGATGGGTTCTCTGTGTGTGTGTGTGTGTGTGTGTGTGTGTGTGTGTGTGTGTTTACATGCACTGTCCTCGCAGAACCCTGAGGATTTGCTTCAGATGTATTATCAAGCCTACATTGAACAATAAAAGGCTAAGTATTAACAGTATATACGCAATACAGTTCTTTTTATAACAGCAGGAGGCAAAATACAAGCATTCATCCTCAGTAAGGCTTGGTGTTAAAAGAGTACATTTATTTATCAGCTAGCGTTATCCCATATTGATCACTATTAGCTTGCTACTGACGCCTGAGAAGATAGATAGCTAGTACTAAGAGGACACAAAGTGGCTTTCAAAATATGAGCCACAATTTAAAGCAATATATTTTCAGCAACAATATTTAAAGTTCATTAAAACTTATACACAAAAAGAAAAACAGCTCAACACTTTTTAGATGTCACAATTGTAGTTAACCAACTAAAAAGCAGCAAGCAGGATGTTTGCCCATAGAAAAACACTCAAAAGATACTGAAGGCCCTGCTAACAATATAAGGGGCACATAGAAAACCAATGTCTGCCAAAACTTGACAACAGTGAAGTGGGACATCAATTCAGTCAGTGTAAAAGGAAAGGAAAAGTGGAGACAGTGTGACTAAGCAAGACAGAATGATTCATAAGCATAACTAACTTATTTTACGACTCCTGTGACTTACTAGTAACTTCAGACCATAATAGGTTCTTACTACACACATGCAATCTCATATTTGCTCATGCATGTGCATGCACAGATGTACGTTTCAAGAAAGAAAAAAAACCTCTGTGTCTTGACAAAAGACAAGCCAACCTGTTACAGGTTTTGATGACGCATTAGATTTTTTTATTTTTTATTTTACAGTGATGGGGTTTTTTTAACATGGCCTCAAAACATTAATAACATGGGATCTAAGGGACTCCTTATTTAGGTGGAACTAATTACCTGCAAAGAAATAATGTCTGTTGGGAACCACAGGGTTCAGAAGCTCCATGAGTCATTAAGAGGAAATCAGATAGGGATAATAAAAGTTTTATTTAGGTATTTAGAGCGTCGATGTCAAAGATTTTGGTTTCACAGCTCTCTCTCTCTCTACCACAATCAAGAATTAAAACCTTATTGTCTTTCTGCTTCTTATTTGCTGAAGTTGTGGCTCAGATGTGCACTCTTGATGAAGTACAGATTTGCAGGCCAACTACTAATGGCTCCAGTGCACCAGAGGCACTACACTGTGATTGCTACTAACTCTTATTGATCTGTAATTCCCAATAAATCTTTATTAAGAAGGCTTACCACAGCTGTTCTGTGGTTACAATATTATTACAGTACATCCTATTCTGAAAGCAGCCTTTCAGGAGATTCATATTTTTCAAATATAATATGACTCCTCTGGCTATAATATGCAATAATGAGAATGAATGAATTACAGAGCGGGAGGAAATGAACAACTTATGTGGATTTAATAATACAAGTTTAAAATTTGCAATTGTGTCTTTTCTGTCCAGCTGTCATTGCCAGTTTCTTCCCTAACAATTCACTATTGTTGCAGCTACACATCAGTGTTGCCACATGTTGATTCAAAAGACTATAAATCTTAGCAGATGAAGTTTTAAATATCTGTGGCATATTCTCCCATATTGCCAGCCACTCATTAGCCTAAAAAGATCATGTTGAGTCATGCTTATTTAGTTGAATTGATATTTTGCTGCAGTGGGTTATCACGTGTACATGGTCCAATACATGTGTTCATATGTAGCATGGTCGGCAGTATTCTGATCACTGTCATTGGATCACTAGTGCCATGTGTTTGACTCCACGGTACACCCTTGTTTATAATGACCTTACAGCATTGTGAACAATATGTTGGAATTCCTCTTTCTATATGCGATTAAAATATTCACTGCGTAAATGACTCTACATAGATGACTTTACAATATGCATCTATATATACATTATATCATATAACATATTGCATTAAGTCCTGCTGAAACTGAAAACAAAGCAAAACCATAAATTAGAATAAACTGTACAAGGTTTATTTAAGGTAAGAGATATTAGCCGGTAGCAGAACATAGGGCTCCAACTTTTCCGACTGCTGATTACTGATTAGTTACAAGTAACTAAACAATAAGCACAATATCTGAATAAAAGTAGTAAAATGAAAATGGTTACTAGTAACTATTCAATTAGTTACTAGTAACTAATACAAAGGTATCTAAATAATAGATACTAGTAAAATGGAAATGGTTACTAGTAACTATTCAATTAGTAACTAGTAACAAATAAATAGGTATCTAAATAATAGATACTAGTAAAATGGAAATACTTACTCGTAACTAATAAATTGGTGATATCTGTACAGCAGAGCCCCATTGATTTCAATGGCAAAATGTCCAATTAACTACAAAATAGTAAGTAGTAAGTAATGGAATAGTCACTAGGAACTAAAAAATAAGTACTAGTAGCTTTTAAATAGCGACTAGTAAAGTTTTACTAGTTTTAAAGAATAAATGTTAAAACGGCTTGCCATAAAAATCACAATATCATGGAGCCCACCATGACGTCTACAAATTGATTTGTGCGACCAACAGTTCAAAACTAAAAAGAAAAAACTAAAAGATATGTGGTTTACTATCACATAAGAATGGAATTGTAGGAAATCCTCAAACTCACACACACACACACACACACACATGACTTTATTTACCACACTGTATCATACACAGTATGTAGCCTGGTACAGTAATAGTGTTGGTAATAGCAGTAATAGTATAGTGTACTAGTAGTTGTAGCAGTAGTGATTCAAAAAGCACCACACCCACTGCACACTCTTTCTTTGTCTGAGGTGATGAAGAGGTGTTTGTGACCTTATGTGTCAATGTCTGGGCCAGTCTGTGTGCCAGGTGGTGCCAGCGGTAGTCCCTCCGCTTGCTGGTGGCGTCGTCTGGGGGCAGCATATGGCTGTCTCGCCGGCTGTCATGGTAACATCTCTGCTACGCTCATACCTCGCAATTAACTAAACCCACTGCAAATTAGTTTGTATTTCTAATGGAGAAGGAGGAGCTCATCTTGAAAGAAGGGAAACTGAAAGGAGATTTCTGATTTCCTTTAGACCTTATCTTTTCAACCTCATTTTAAAATATGCTCAAACCTTCCTGTCTTTTTGTCATTTTTCAACCTGCTGTGAGTCATCTCAAATTCACAGCCCTCCACAGACTGCTCCTGATGGTGACAGCTGCAAACCACGACAGACAACTGGTGACATCCCTCTGCATACCATACCCCCTTCTAACTAATTCATTCATTGATTTGGCAGTTTGGTACTTTTGATAAACTGCTTTTTTATTCCACAACTTTAACCTAAACATCACACTTTTTGCATTTAGTAGAAGTTGCTTTGTATACTATAACAAATACACTGTAAATGTATGCCTTTAAATTTCTTAAAATATCTTAACCATTCAAGACCATCCCTTCAGCATTAACAGGTCCTCCACTGTATGCTGCCATAAAGAATTCAACGTTTGGAGCCTCCTACAGGTCAACACAAAAAAAATAGAATAAAATAAGAAATATGGTTTTACTGTTCATCTTTATGTGAACTGTCTTATAGAAGGGGTCACTAAAGTTTGCAGATTTGTTGTTTTGACCAAAGGATACTGCATGAAACAGCAGCCATCATCCCATAGAAGCTGTCATCTGTGCTGCTGCTGAATATGATAAATGCCATTTATGAACTCGTCAACTCAGCAGAAACCAGAGAAAATGCACGAGTGCAATATTTTGACGAGGAGGAAATCAACCAAGCCATGGTGTTTGGATGGGGTCATGGACAGAGTCATTATACAGAAAAATACCACGGTAAGATATCAGTTTCAGTTCAAGAATTATTAGATATTAGTAGATGATTTGCAAAAGTTTAAGAATATGTCATTAAAACATAAATGAATCCTGTGATTAATTAATCAAACACCCAGCTGACATTTGACCACCTTTCAACTATCAGCAAATAGAGTCAGAAAGAAAATCACTACTTATGAGCTTTTTTCTTGATATTTACTGTGAGTGAATTTTCATGACTGGACTGACTGAAATAAATCAACTTGTTTCCTCCTATAATTCAACATGCCAGGAAGCTTTACTTTCATTATGTAATGCTGTGAATCTCTTCTTCATTTTCAAAAGCACAAAACAATGTGAGTTTTTTAAACAAAGAAAATGCATATCTGAGTCAAGCCGTGTAGGCAGACAAAATGACACCTTTTCTATAATTAATTTATGGAAAGTTAATTCAAGAGATAATGTTAGCTCTTATTATGTACTCTTTTTGTATATAAAATGATACAGTGGACAGTTTATTGATCACACAGTGAGCACCACTGATAGTTTGTGACAAATCTAAAGAAAACAATACAAAAGGCTAATGTCATTGCAGGGCTTCACACGCACACACACACACACACAGCCAGTAGCTCTTGATAATGTAAAGTAAAATATAGTTGAGGTCTCCCTACTTCAGACAGCAGAACTGCTCAGCTAACTGAATACTTCTCCTGCCTGATAACAGCTTGACTCGACCATGCTTGGCATCTGAGTGCTTTTCAAGTACCTTGGCAGAGTCTCTCTTAAAGAGGCAAAGCACTATATGGTTTCTCAGCCCTACAATGTTACCTACAAAGTGTAGTGAGATGATGACTACATTAAAGCCTCTTGAAAAAATAACACATTTTTGTGCTGCAATATTCATAATATGGTGATACATTTTTTTTATTAAAACACACCAATAATCAGCATCACAAAAACTTGTCTTGCTGAAAACTGAATTTTCTGCCCCTGAATAAGTAATGGGCATAATAGCAAAATGTAGAAGCTATACTCCCCATATCAAACCCAATAGCACCACTATACAATAAATTTGAGAGGTTTTCAATTAAATGTAGTTCTTGGAAATGTACTTTAATTTACTTAGACCAGTGGTTCTCAACCTTTTTTGTCCCAGCGCCCCCCTATCCATTATCCAGGTCCCTTACCGCCCCTCATCAAAAAAGATGTTGGCTATTTGCCCTGAATATTGTTATTATTACTGTTTTATTCTTGTTGTTACTATTGTTATTAAAAACATAGAAAAAAACACATAAGTAAATGACAAACAACATATTAATTACTTTCCCAGGTAACAAAAATGTGAAAAGTAATTATATTTAACTAATAAGTGAAGCTTCCTGTGTTTGAAGCCAGAGACTGGTTTCTTGGAGGGGGCACAGAATGTCCTGCATTTTGCTCCAATTTCTGCCTTTTCTGAAAATGTCAGACAAGTGACAATTGAAAATATATACATATAATAGAATATAATGTTGTGAGGCTCTCAGGCATTCTTTATTGCTTTTAAATGTTTTTCTCCTGTAGATCAACTTATTTAATATCATCCCTGCTTAGTCAACTCACATGATTAAGTCCTCTTTTGTGTCTTTTGTGGTGAAGTAACCTATTTAAATGTGTTTGTGGCCCCTTTTCATCTCAGTGATAAATTAATCTGTTTTAATTCAGTTATGGACTGGACTTTATTAGCTCATCTGTTAATAACTCATCATATCATAACTCAGTGTTTCCCACAGAATGAGAGTGTAACTGTGGCGCACGGGGACGTGCAGTCGATATTGACAGCTATATACAGCGTGCTAGCCCCGAAAACCCAGCTGTATTCTAACATTAACTTAGCACTCCTTATTAGCTAGGCTCCTTACATGCTTGCTAATAACTTTTTTAAGCTGTGTCTTCCGACATTGACAGCATTGTGTTGGACTGGACAGATATGTGCAGCTGCGTTCATGAGGGAGAAGGAGAGAGAGCGAAAGAGAGAGTGGGACAAGTGAGAGGATGTGCTGTGCGAATACGCGCTGCCTGCAGCTCTGCAATCAAATAAGATTTTAAATAGGCCTAGGAAAAACATTTAAAATCAATGTGGCGGTCAGCGTCGATATTGTGACGGGCCGCCACAAATAAATGAACGTATGGGAAACACTGTAACTTATCTGCTCATGTTCAAAACTTTCTGCACATTCAGAATCTCTCCCACGTATCTGTGTTCTCTGAGATGTACAAAAGAAAAGTCGTAATATTAGGAGACTAACGTCATTAGCCTATTTAAAGAGAATTCATAATATTTTACTACATACCCTATACTGCATTACGTTAATGATTCGCTGGAAGTATCCCCTCGACGATCTGACAGACACAGAAGTGGATTAGACGAGGAGGTGCTCATGCCGGGGGAAAACAAAACTAACTGACAACACCTGTGATCAGGCAGAAATCTCACAAATGATTCCACACACGTTAACTTCAGGACCTCATATAAAGTGCCGCTTACAATCCCCAACAGAGCAAGTCAGGGCTTCAGTTTTTAATGTTACATTTTTATAGCCAACTGAAACTACAGTATATGTCCGCTTTGGCACAAACTGTTTGAACTCCCAGCGCGAGGTGGGTCGATGTCACTCGCTGGTGTCGCAGTGAAGTTGCTTTCAGGGTAAGTCCGACAGCGGAATATACGTCTTGTACATGTGTAACCACTGCGATAACAAGATGTTTACGGTGTATTCCTCAGAGAAACAAATACTTTTCCATGGTTATACCAAGAAAGAGAGAAATTTAATAATCCAGAGTTTACACAGTTGATGCCATGTGGGTAAAACTTTACAGATGATACTCTAACTTCACGTTCCCGTGAAGGCAGCACGGAGCTGCAGGCGCAGTGGACTAAACTGGCAGGTTTAGTTTTAATGTTTTAATGTTGCATACCTCAGTTTTTTTGCAAGTACTTTAAAGTTAACTCGTATTGTTGTGAATCTTTGGTGTAAACTCGCCTTAGAGTTTCCAACTAACAAACGCCCCCCAAAAGCAGCTCAGCGCCCCCCTTTCCAAAATATTGCTTCCAGCGCCCCCCATCGTCCTCGGAACGCCCCCTGGGGGGCGGTACCGCCACCGTTGAGAAACACTAACTTAGACGATTTATTACTCACTGTCTGCAAATTACTTCTGAAGTGAGCAACCTTCAGGCTTATCTTCTATATTAAAATCACTGTTGTATAATGAACAAACCAGCAAAGGCAGTAAAGAAGATTATTATGGTATTATATGTATTTGCTGAATGTGAAGAGAATTCTCAGTAAAAAGAAGGACATTCCCCTTTTCTATAAGAAGAAAAAAAATTTCACTCTTTCCAGTACAACAGCACCCTTTTGTCTTGTTTATGGGCAATACCAGTATGCCGTCATATGATCCTATTGGCAATTCCAGACTGTTACAACTTTGGCTTGAGGATTTAATGCTGGCATGCTCTGCAATAGCAAGTAGGGTCTGTGCTGAATTTGTGGGAAAACAGTTCTCAAACTTTAGATCTCACTGTGCTGTAAAGTAGCTGAAACCAGATAATCATCTCAACCTAAAACAAATATACCGTGTAATACATCTCTGCATCCTAAATCCACCCGACTACTCTTTGCACAAACTTTATGCATTTTTTTCAGAACTAACAACAACTGACATTTTAACACAATAATAAAACATCCCATATCTCCTCCGACACTGAAGTTTAAAGTGCAGTATAAAAGAGGGGAAGACCCATAATTATTTCACCCTGGTGGGCAAAACAACAAACATCAAATCAAGAGTTCAACAGTTCTGGTTACCTGGGATAATGGTATAACAATAAAAGAGCCCCCGCCGGCACTCTCCGTGACGACTGCCACGAACTTGGAGTTGACGGCACAGAAGTGGTTGTCATGGACATTCTTGGTGATGGGGACGCCGTCAAAGCAGCTCTCCCGATTGGCTACTTTTCCATAGACATTTCGAAACTTGGAGCTTCGGTAGGTCGGACGCCATGACATCTGGGGAAAATAAACAAGTATATAAATAAGTTTTAGTTTCTGTTAAGTTTAGTTAAGTTAAGTTTAAGTGTTGACAGAATATCCTGATAGATTACATGAGCTTCTTTATTACCACTGCAACTAACAATGATCTATTATTAATGAATATGTTTTATTATTTTAAATCTGTAATCATCTGTCAATAAAATGTCAGAATAAAGTAAATAATGCCCATCACAATTTTGCCCAACCAACAGCTGATAACCTAAATACATTTCATTCATAATCTACTCTTTTAAACATGTACAATATATAGTTTTAAATAATGGCTTTGACATAAAGTAGCATCTTGAAAAAATATATTGTACATTTAAGTTATTGTGGTTAAACCATAGATTTGCTTTACAGTTGATGAAGCACATGCTTTTCTACCATCTGATGTGTCCAGTGTAGCAAACTGAGTGGGCGTGAGCAGCATATATGAACATTAAGCCATTTGAAATTCCACTGTAAGGGAAAGTAATCGTTATCATTTACGTTTAGTTTGTAAGTTGACATGATAATGATTATACAGAAAGAATCAGTGAAGTCCAATGTCAATTCGCATCTACCAAACCTACAGTAGCAGGGTGGGCTGTCCCATCTGTGCAGACATGATAAGTCACACATGCAGTTGTGGGAAACAGTCCAAATTGATCATGGGTGTGAGCCTTTTGAAGGGTGAAAACTAGGTGAAAACTGTTTTTGCACTATTTCATGTTGCCTTAGAGCCTGTGATTACTGTGTCAAGAAGGAAAAGCAATAGTAAAGACATTTCTATCAGATTACTTGATCACAAACAAACCAAAAGGATTAATCTCTGTCTGTCGTACACAACATATTACAGTATGTCACTTTATTTTGGGATCTTGTACAACAGAAAAGCAGCATTTGTTTGCAGCCACTACACACAACAAAAGAGAAGTGGTTACATTTGACTTAAGATTCTTATTTTGTTTGTTACTCCACTGCAAGAATGCACTGACGGAGCTCTAGGTTTTTTTGACATGAGCTGGCTCTGCGTGAGGACTCAAAAGTTGACATAGCCACAGGAAGTGGACGTTAAATGCCCTTCATCCCGTAAGGAAAGAAGTTGGTGGAATTTCTTGTTGGTGAATATTGCTACATATTGAGAACTTTTCTGAAACCGGATCTGTTTCTGAGTCTAAATTCCACTCACACTATCGATGGACCATATTAGTTCCCAACAGGAACTGTGGGGAGAGGATTTATGACTCTTCTCAGATCAGTAGCAGCAATGCCGGATGACATCAGGCAATCTTCTATTCAGCATTGTTCTTGCAATGCGGAGGGGAACTGGTGGGAGGGGTGCACACATGCAAATAGAAACATCCTCAGACCATGCTGCTGCCATTGTGTTTCCCTGTCCCTTTCTGTCTCAAACTAGACTGGAAAAATGACATCCAGCAGGTTACAAACTGCTGTGTGAGGATGTGCTGCTTGCTTTTATGTAACTACTGAATATATTTGGGCTTTATACTGGTGGTCAGACAAAACAAGCAATATGAAGATGTCTCTCTACACCTTTCAGTTGTCAATAGATAACCATTGTAGCTCTACACATATGAATTTGCGTCTCACTCTCATCCCATTCATACACAGATCGACTGCTATGAAGCCATGTCTGTATGAGCAGCATAATGGCAGCTTGTTAAAGAATTAATGTAGAACAGAAGAGCAGCAGAGAGTGGCCTGAGGGACGTTTAGAGGAGAGGGAAAGGGGAAGCTCGCATGCTTTGAGCTCTCTTTACAAGGATGCTCATTCATTGGTCACCATGGGTATGGCACAGAGAGGATGTCTGTGTGTGTTTGTGTCTTTCTTATCTCACGAGGGTTTGCAGCCTAAGAACACATGCACACAGACACACATACACACACACACACACACACAGACCATGAGCAGTGGCGTGCACATACACAAAAACACAGCAACTCAGAGAAGAAATTTTTTTCTTTGTATCCATCAACACAAGATCACAAGACTTTGTGAGCATGAGTTAAACAGTGTGAGGCCTTCTTAACTTTGCAGTTTTTTTTGCACAGTTTCACCATAAAAATGTTTTATGCCAAGTTGACTTCAAGTAAAACTGCCCTTCATATTTATAATTTTAATTATAATATTTATAATTTATAATTTAATATCAATATAATTACTTATCTGGATACCACACTAATGTTCTCGTAATCACCTTATTGAAAATGTCACCTTACCTTACTAGTGTCCTAACAGTGACACTATAGTCACAGTGTTGCTGCGGCCTTCTCAGACTGCAAACATCCACCCTCCTTTCTAAGCAAGCCGACAGGATCTCTTCCTTCCTCCCACTTCAACTCCAAGCAGGCTGCCTGTGTCTGGTCTACCTCCTTCTCTCACTTGTTTTTCCTCTCCCCTCCCCTTTAAACTCGCTCTTCTCCTCCTACTGGTACTGATAGCTGGAGGGCTAGCACTCCCCCTTCCTCCTCTTACCCCTCTTCCCCATCCTGCCACTCAGTCAGCCCTCTGTCTCACAGTTCTTGCTCTAGTGGCATGAGAGTAGTAGCCATTCATCCTCTTTCCTCTCTTACCTACTGCTTGTTCAGAATCACAAGGGCCTTTCGGCTGATTCCCAGCACCAGCAGTTTGTCACTCTCTCCATCCCCATCTGCCTCTTTTAATCTCTTATCTCTACCAATTTTTCCTCTAATCCTCCACTCCACAGGTATGAAACCTTCCTAATATTTGTAATGATAGGTGGACCCCAGAAGGGACGTCTACAACTGTGGACCTTGTTGGTAACTGCAGCACTGCCAAAGGCTAGATGGTAACATTTTCAGAAATAGTACAATGCAATAAAGACGGTTGCTTTCTAAAAACTTGAAACATTTATAGAGAAGGAATGTAAAATACACTTTACCAATGAGGAGTTTTACAATCCACAGTCTCAAAGCTAAAAAAATGACTCTTCCGTGTCAGTATTTTATACATACAGCTTATTTACTATATAAGGTTAATATTAAGGGCTGCTGGACTTCCAGTTGATTTTAACCTTCCTTGAATAACTATGACCTGGATGACCGAGAAGTTTCACAGGCAACTTAAGTACTATAGCTACATTCAGAAATTCAAAACCTTGTCTTTGAGTCAGTTTTTATTTTTGGTGCCATGTAATTAGAACATAAAAACAGTAAATGGAAAGAATGAAAGCAATTTTCCCCAGCAGTTAATGTTTTTGTAGTTTATTTTCCACTTATATATACTTATTTATTTTCTACTTGTTGTTTATATATATATATATATATATATATATATATATATATATATATATATATATATATAATATTTGGTCTTTAGAAATTAGCATAATGCCCTCCACTGTCAAAGTCTGTTTTTGCTATTTATACTGTTACTTTAACACTGAGTGTGATGCTTAATAAGTTCTTTGACCTACATATTACAATCTTTGTGTTACCATGGTCTGAAATGTATCAACAAGGTGGAAGCACCACTTGAAATAGCTGAAGTTAATTTGAGCATCCGTGTTTGTTCCTGTTTAACTAGATGACTTCATTAGGAACAATACAATTTATAAAAAACACAGACTAAGCCTCCTTGAAAGGAATGTGCAGTTTTTTTCTCCAGTGACAAAATAATATGAGGGAATCTATAAATCCTAAGAATGCCTTTCACATCCTATTCAAATGCAAATTTATAGATTTAATAGAGCTGGAGATAACTATGTGTGAATGGCTCGGTCTGCTAAATCACTGCCGATTCCTCATTGACGAACCCTGAAGTCTCTACACTTTCACTACAACCTTTTTTCTGAAACGACCCATGGTCAGGTCGTTATATAGAGGCAGGTGTTATAGGGAAAATTGCATCCCCAGATGATGTGTCTGTGTGTTTGAAGTGTAAGTGGAGCCCTGCAGGTTCACTGTGAATGAGGTTTGTCTTGGCCTCTTGGCCTGGTGTGTATGTGTGTCTGACCATGTTTTGTCTGTTTACACCAGTATACATTTACTGTAGTGTTCATGGCTGTAAGGCACACCACTCTAGAGAGCAGAATATGTTTATTGAGGTGTTTTTTATAGTTCTTTTGTTTTTTTACATGTTGCTTCAAGGCACTGCTGCTGCTCTGTGCACACTCAATCTTTCTCTTTCCTTTGTGTTTTTGACTCTCTTTCAGATATCCTAAAAGCAGCAAGTCTTTGTTTCTCAGTTAAAAACAATCACCAAAATATAAAACTAGCTGTTGTCTAAAAAAATAGACTTTTAAATAGTAGTTAAATTGTAAACTACTAATACTCTTCCATCATCCAAGCTGCAGTCAAATGTCCACTCTCTTCTCAAATTATTCACAGTCAATGGCAGCATACAGACTCATTATGGACCATAAAAGGCCATTCAAACACCACCAAATCAAATCAATGGGTTAAACTATTCCAATTTTGATTTTCTCAATGTTGGTGCCAAATAAGGAAGTAGGGCCATCTGAGCACATTCAATAGATACAAAAAGGAAATCCACAGTAAAATCCTCCCATGCCACCATGTTCTGTCTTTTCCTCCTCTCCCTTGGCAGTGACACTGTACAGTCATTTATGATGACTTCCCATCTCTGCGAGGAGTAAATATTACAAAAAGAGAGATATCCTATTGGTTCTTTTGACCAAATTTCCTCTCAGCATGAAGTCGGATCTCTCTTTCTCAGTCACACAGGAAGTGTCACGGCTTGGCTGAAAGTCCTGGAATATTTTACACACTGCTATGGCAATGCCATGACAATTGTGTCTATAAAAGGCTTTTGTGTGCTGTGAAGTTGCAGATTATTAGAGAAAAGTATTTGCATTTTACTAGCTATCAGCTGGCAGTCAACTTCACTTGGTGTTGGTGTTAATCCTCTTCAAAACAGCAATGTTAGTTCATATGAGTGTGAAACCCTTATAGACACAAACATAGAGAGAGAAATTACTAAAAATATTGTATTTTTAATGGAAGAAATGACAAAATAGAGCTGTGCTGTAATTGCTTACAACCCTACTAATGATATGCATGTATTGCAAAGGATTAAGATTAGGCTAATTAACTATGGTCGATATAGTGAGTTTAAGTGAAACAGGAATTTCCAAATTCTATTCCAGAAGTAAGAAAACCTCATTCAAAATCCCACTGACGTGTAACATCACTAACAAAAAAATTCTGCCTTGCAACAGAGCCTTTCTCAATACATATATATAAAATAGGTTTAGATAAGGAGGGTAGTTTATATAATATAATATTTCTGATCTTTAGTGACCTTTTACAAACACCATTTCCCATAAGGCCTAGACCTTTGCAGGCTATACATTATGGCTCAACAAAAGAGATGGCGTTAGTACCTCCGCTGCCGTGCTTGGAAATTTTCATGGGAGCTGTTGTTTTACAATCACAATGGTAAAAACAAGTACTCTAGTGGATGCTGATTTGTCTTAGAATTTAGAAAATATAATCCTGGCAAGTGTTTTAAGTCATAATAAAAATATGAGGAGTCAATAAAAGTTTCCTGTATTCCTTACAAGTTTCCATGAGACAGTAGACTATAAGCACAATTACAGACCAAATCTTACTTCACAAAATCCTTTACTGAAACTAATGTATAATGCCTGAGGCAGACAGAGCATACACAATTAACACTCAGGCTAGTGAAACAACAGCCATGCTTAAAGCATCACAGATAAAAACTGCGAAAAAGCCCCAAAGTGAATCAGTCCAGCTGGATTTTCGTCGGATTTTCCAGATGGCCAGCTCAGGAATGTTGGAAAGGTTATCTTTTATTTGAGCTGGCATTAATTTCAATCAGTTGAAAAGAGCGGTCACATGAGCTCTTCAGTCTCCATTATCCGATCCATGAATGTCTATGATCTTATTTCTGGAGTTTATCAATTTGGAATCCACACAAACACACTAAAAAAAACTCCAATGTAATGCATCACATTAAAGTGAACAGTAGGATGAGGTGAATGGGCAATTGTTTTCCTATTATTCATGTCAGCCCTTCAACCAACAGTTGCTCACGTACTAATTGGCAGGTGGGGGTGGGGTGGAGCTATGTGACCTTATACTGTTACACCTGCAAAACTACAGTATACCCCAGCATTACAAAGCCTTTAAACTGGACATATACTCACGTGATGTCTTTTAAAAAGTTACAGTGGAGCTCTCCAGGTGCAATTTTTTTTATTGTGCGCTGTATAGGACATTAAACTGACTAGAGTTATCAATGAATGAAGCCCTATATTATTGGTTCCATTGCAACTCCTGATGGCACCCCGAATAGCTTCAGAGGTTGGTTATTTGTTTTATGTTTGATAGCTTGAATGATGAGGCAGACATGTAAAGGTGCTTCAGTTGGTGATTCAAATCAAATAAAAAGTCCAGGTGATGTATTTGTTGTATTGCTTACAGGTGTGCTTAGCCTAGTTTATAACCTCTGCACTGTCTGTCAGTCAGTCAGACATTCATGGCTCCCAGAGGAGAAATCCCACTGACTTCGGTGACCTCTAGAGTTTGACATTTGTGGTTCAGAGTGAAATACTGCATTTTATACTATCAGATGGATTGTCAATTTGCAAAAGACACAAGTTCCTAGAGATTACATTTTAATGACTTTTTAACAACTTTGGCAAGTAATTCTTTGACCTCTCCTAAAGTGTAATTAGCAAGTCACAGTTGTAGATTGCAAAATATTGCAATCTACTTGATGTATTGGCACCAAATTTTGTACAGACATTCACAGTTGGCAGATTATTATTATTAATAGTGTATTCTAATTAATTTGGTGATCTCATGACAGCTCCAGCTCCACCTTGAGGTTGATATTTTTGTTTTTCATTAAGATATCTCTACAACTAATGGATGAACTGTTATCAAATTTGACATTTGTGGTACCCTCAGGATAAATTGTAATGACTTTAGTGATGCACTTACTTTTCATATAGCGCCATCATAAAGTCAACATTTTATTTGTCCAATACTTTAGCTTCTTTCTCCTATTCCTTTATAACTAAAAACATTCCCATCAGCCTCAACTGCGCTTTGTGTTGAGAGCTAATTAGCAAATGTTAGCATGCTAACATGCCAAATGTTAGTATGCTAACATGCTAAACTTAGATCCTAAACAAAGTAAATATTGTACCTGCTAAACATCAGCAAGGTGGCGTATCTATTGTGAGCTTATTGGCATGCTGATGTGAGCACTTAGCTCAGCCTCACAGAGTCACTTGCACGGCTGTAGACTTGTTATACAGACTGTGCCAGCCACTGCTTCAGCGTGTCATTGCTAGTGAATTAGAGAAGAAGCGCAGAAGGGGAGCACGACAGAATATGGTAATATTGTAGATAATGTGACATGATACAACTAAACAGGCTCCTGCTTAGTGAAACTTTGCTCAATAGCACTCCTAGTGGTCAATAGCTCAACAGAGTACATTCAATCACTGTAACAAACCCATGAAAGTCATTGAATCCATCCTTGTTAATATCTTAGTAACAACAATGAACAACATTCATATGGTTATATTTTACGGATTACTCTTATCTTTGTGTCATAACTAGGAGCCTAGTGAAACAGCAGCCAGTGCTGTTTGAGTTTTGGAGTTTGTCCATGATGATAGGGTATTACTCTACGATAATGACAGGAGATACAGAAGCTCAGCTAATGGCAGCTCTTAAGCCAGCCCCATTAAGGAGCGGTAATTGTGCAAAGAGCACACTACCCAAGAAGATGAAACCCAGAAACCTTGCTGAAGGGCACTTATCAAAGCACAAGTAGACGGAGGAGTGGGTGTCCCGGAATCCATCGCCTTTTAGGGTGTAGGAGTTTGTTGACAGCAGTGTTATCATTGAGGTAATATAATTACTATGGATATATAGTGCAGTATTTCCTAGACATTCTGATATGCTCACAAATACTAGTCTTCTTACTAAAGTCTTTCCTTCACTATAATGCAATATTTTACATTTAAACACAAATCAGACACAATTTTTCCTATTCCACTTAAAAGGTCAATCATCAAAAACCAGAAGAGAGGTCTAAATTAATAATCTCCTCTGTGCTTGCCTTTCCTTTTCCCTTAGGGAGTTTTCTGCCACATGCTTTTTGGAGCATAATGATGCGAGCTGGGCCTCACACCTCAACAGACAGAGGGGGGTTGCACACTAAAGGTGAAGGAAAAGTCCAGAGGAAAGACAGAAATAAAAGAGTGGCA
The DNA here is from genome assembly GCF_021292245.1 of Micropterus dolomieu. Taxonomy (NCBI): domain Eukaryota; kingdom Metazoa; phylum Chordata; class Actinopteri; order Centrarchiformes; family Centrarchidae; genus Micropterus; species Micropterus dolomieu. The sequence continues at coordinate 9,157,765 of NC_060169.1, read as the reverse complement.
GAGATAAAGGCACGCCGACACTCCCTAAAAGAGAGAATAAAGGACTCATGGTGAAAGAGAATACAAGATAAGAAGAGAGATGAGGGGAAGAAAGGGCAGGGGCAGACCAACAAAGAATGATTAAATATTTAAAGACAGAAAAAAAGCAGACAGAGAGGAGGAGCAGAGGAGGCTCTTACCAGACAGAGATTTACTCCCTTTTTCAGACCACCTGCCTGCTCTGCAGCACACATACACACACACATAAGGGGCCAACTAAATATTGATATTTTAAGTATTTAAAAACTCATAACTGTAGCTCAAAGTTAGTCAAATGTCAATGTCCAAGAAGCATTTTTTTAATAAACAAAATCCTCACCACAATGTCCTTGGACAATAATACTGCCCATGAGCTGTCATTTACTGCATCCTCATCCCTGGATACATAATACATAAAGATAAGTGAAATTGTGTTTTAGAAGAAAGCTCTCAGACTTTTACTGAAGCAACACTAAAGAAAGTTGATTTATGTCATAGAACACAAATCTCATCAGCTCTGAAATGAAATCCCTCTGGCGGTGGTTCAAATTGAGAAAGCCACATGGCACTGAGCCCATGACGCAAGAGCAGGAGATGAAGGAGCATTTTCATCAGATTATTAAAATCCATCCCTGATATGAGACCACAGAAAGAGCTCTGTGGAATGATCAATCAGTCGGTGTGTTATGATTTCAAATCTGTTAAGATATTGCATTTTGAAACTTCAAGGTGAATGCTGATGGAGGGTGTCAACTTGCAAGAGGTTGGATCATTGGTCATTTAACCCAGAACCTGGAGACTCAGCTCTTGTGAGTCAAATGCAAAACAGTAGCTATGTCTGATGTGCATGCTAACACTTTAGTATGTTAAGAAACAGTAGAGTAAAGTAAAGAGTGTTGGTGTGTGCCTGTGTAACTGAGCTGGCTTTGGTATAATTGAGTGAGGAAAACAACAAAGTAGTTTCTCACTTTGCGATTAAAAGGGAATAGTTCTAGTATCACTGCATGCACACAGATCTACAGAATCTTCTGAACCATACTTTCACCAATGTTTAATTAAGACAGCCAAAAAGGTCCTTTAAGCAGGTTAATCCATGCAAGAAATCTCCAGTTCACTGGTGCACAAACTGCCTTTGTCATGGTAGACATTTTGACATGTCACAGTATAAAAAGCACTGGTGTAAATAATAAAAATTAACGATGGCTAAACTCTATTAAGTTGCTTCACTTTCAGGGTCCTAGTATTGTGCGTGCTGGCTCACACTGTCATGGCTTACTGGGACACTTGAATAGCTGTTGTTAATGTAATAAGCAACACCTGTGCTTTATCTCTGTTTTAAAATTGTCTGATCTTTTCTCATTCAAAGACAGTATATTTATTGCTCTGTTTCCCAAAGTCCTGGAATAGTTACTTGTTCATCCAAATTGGATGAGACACAAAGCTTTGAAGTTCAGAACCACAGAGATACAATATGCTGGGCAATCCTGCTCGACTGTGTCAACAAGCAGATAAACAACCTTTTTGTATCTCTATCTCCTCAAAACTGTTTCTTTTCTCTTTTTCTATTGTCCTCTTACAACCTCTTTCTCGCACTGTCTCTCTTTGCAGGATTGGATGAGTAGATGGAGAGTGTGAAAAAGCAAACCTAGACAGAGAACGTGGCCAAGCCAAGTGCCAGACCATCTGCCTGGCCAAGGACTTCTCCATTCCAGACAGTGACCATCTGAACCTTGGCAACAAGGATTTCTGCTGCTAAATTACTGATTTTCTATAATTTATGTTATACTGCTTGAGAAACCATAGAAGTATATGATACTAACATGTATAGATACATACTGTATGATACATATATTTTTGGTAATTGGTAATTAATAAGCTATGATAAGCTATGATACCCGTATAAAACGTAGGTCAAAAAACAGAATAATTTTGAGCCAAGCAAGTTTGTACAGATTGGTTAGATTTAACTAGTGACTTGCATCCACAGGTTACATTAAATTTGAAATCTACAGTAGAAATAATACAAAAATAAAGGCGAATAAGCAAGAAAGCCTCACTGGCAGTCCCTAGATGCTGCAAAGCTCCTCACATTACACAATTTGAAAGTAAATAATATACCGTCTCTAAAGTTAGGGCCTCACCAAAACATAAAGTGGTGCTAGAGGAAATTTAATCGAGTAGATAGTGGGGTGGTGATGGCGCAGTGGATAAGACTAATACCTTTGGTGTAAGAGACACCCGCCAATGTATCCCTGAGCAAGACACCTAGCTGCTCCAGAGGCGTGCTACCTGACATATATAATTGTAAGTCACTTTGGATAAAATTGTCAGCTAAATGAATAAATTTAGTGTAATATGTAATGTAATGGCATTGCAAGGATTTATCCTCTGTGGAGTACGAATGAGTAAATTTCATGGTCTATTTGTTTTCTAGATTTTTCTTTTTTGTGTGTACAGATGGATTGCATTGCATGCATTTTGGCATAAAGGTGGTGCTACACAAAAAATCAGGGAGTCACCAGAAACTTGACGAATCATCATGGCCAACTTTGAATTTTCACAGCAAATTTCTTGCCAATCGTTCCAGCAGTTGTTGAGATATCTGGCTCTGGACCAAAGTACTGAAGAGACTAACTGACTGACAGGAGGTACAGTTGGTGGATACCAGTGGTAAAAAGCTATTATAGAGCTATTTGTCTGATACAGACACCCAGGGAAATGAAATAACTGATGTCCTAGTACAGATACCTCATAGACACCAATATCATGTTAGAGCACTGGGTCAGTTTTCTGTAATCTCTTTATGGTTACTCAGAATTGAATTGACTAGTCCATTCACATTGAAGGTGGGTCAACGTATCATTTCGAAAAGGTGTGATGTTGTTTGCATGAGGAGAAATCTGATCTTTGATAGTCCAGAAGGAGGACAAAAATAAAAATGTAGTAAAATTAAAGACATCAGAGGATATCAGAGCTTCTTCATGACTTCATGACGAGGGCTAATTCAGCCAATTCTTTCTCCTTTTCTTGGTTCTTCCACACAAATGACAGAGTCATTCACAGTCTCACAGTCTATTATTATAGGCAGGATACAAAGAATCTGGTCCAATCTGTGAGAGACAACCAGATTGCTGCAATTCTGGCACCTTTGTCAGCTTTAAAGTGGGGGCAGGGAAATTCCAGATGTTCCCGTTTATTCAGAGCAGGGGTTGTGTGGAAAGACTTCTAATGGGTTTTTCTACTGAAGTAAGCAGGTTAAACTACAAGTAATGGCCTATGGCTGTTTCTAGAGGCAAAAAAACATGCTTAGAAATAAAACGAGTCTAGATCACTGAGTGAGATGCTTCAAAATCCGACAGGTCAGATGAAGACGGATATAGTGATCTTCACCTCCCTATCCAAGGGTTTAATCCCTGATTTACAAACACACACACACACACACACACACACACACAGAAACAGGCAACAGTAATCGCCTTTGGACTCATGTGTGAGCTTGTTAAGCCACATCTGAAATGATAGTATTCCCATATGTGGGTTAAGGTTAATGTGTTGTGAATGTGACCTATTTCAGAGAAGCCACTGTGTTGATGAGATCTCCTAAAGAAAACTAACCACAGGACTACAGTACTAATGCTGCTGCCATTTTACATCCATGACTCTCCATATGTTTATCATATGTTTTTTATAATGTTTATATAAGAGCATCCCACTCACACAACAGTGTTTGGCTAGCTTGCAATAATTTGGAAATATATTATATGGTCACTCATGCACATTTTTCCAGTCTGTTGCATTGATCTGTTTATTGCCAGCCTGTCAATAGGACTTATACAGTACAGTAGTGCCAATGTGCCCCAGATTAAAAGCCAGATGAAAGATACAGACCTCATTTCACTATGCTCTATGGGGACAAATATTTAATTTTGGCTGTTATTCCACAAGGGATTGCTTATTGGCACAATCTCTCTACTCCCTGCTGGATGTGTTCACTTCCCAAGTCAAACTGCTTTAGCTTACTGCCTTATCTGCACCATCCTTGTTTCTGTGTATCCTAGCTTTGCAGATTATTACAGAGTTTTGGATGGATTGGGCAGTAATCTTGCCAAACAGATCGAATACACTGACGTTATTAAGTAATCAGTGAGGTTACATATTTAGAGTTGACTCTATGATATATTGTTGATGTTGAGTATTTATCTAACAGAGATGTTCAAAATAATAATGGTACACTATAGTTTCTTCATCCCTGAAAGCCTTTTAGAGAGCCCTTGACGCAGGTATGAACAGGGACATAAATCACGGGAGTGTGACCCAAGGTAAAGTTAAGGGGTAAAGTTAATTTTACTAGAATCACTTGTTGATATTCAGACAACTACGAAGCAGTTGCATTGCATGGGAAATGTACTGAATCCAAGTCAGACAGATCCTCTGAAAAGAATATAAAAGTGTAACATGCTGTATCTGCGTGCTGGTACTGCTTACCGTACAAGCTCAGTTAATCTTTTTAGATGTGTGGCTCTGTCACACACCCAAACCACATATTCAGATGTTTACAATGCACAATGATATTTACACTTCAAAATCACATGCCTCTTTTCTGTCTCCTTAACATAGTAAATTGTATAGGCTGTATTTCAAAGTGTCTTATCGATTCAAACATGCAACAATCATTTACAATCATTGACTTTACTTTGACGTTATATCAGACCACTTCAATGTATGTATCAAATACACGACTGACATATAACCTCCTATCTGTGGGATACAAAAATAACCTCCAGCCATGATTTAAGTTACTTAGTGAAGTTAATTACTCATTATAGCACAACTTAAAACCAAATCCAACATGAAAATTCAACAAGCAGCCACCAGACTACCACTGGCTTTCCAACTACACTGAACAAAATTATAAACGCAACACTTTTTTTTTGCCCCCATTCATCATGAGCTGAACTCAAAGATCTAAGACTTTCTCTATGTACACAAATGGCCTATTACTCTCAAATATTGTTCACAAATCTGTCAAAATCTGTGTTAGTGAGCACTTCTCCATTGCCTAGATCATTCATCCACCTCACAGGCGTGGCATATCAAGATGCTAATCAGACAGCATGGGTATTGCACAGTGCCTTAGGCTGGCCACAATAAAAGGCCACTTAAAAATGTGATTTGTGAACAATATTTGAGAGAAATAGGCCTTTTGTGTACATAGAGAAAGTTTTAGATCTTTGAGTTCAGCTCATGATGAATGGGGGCAAAAACAAAAGTGTTGCGTTTATAATTTTGTTCAGTGTAATAAATGTAATGTGAAGTTGGGAAAATTAGTTCATTTATACTTGAGCAAATGTATTAGTGACATTCCACCATAGGAAGACAGTTTTTACTACTGTTTTTCCAGTCCTGACCATTTACAGTTTTACAGTGGCTTTAGGTTACTAATCATGGGATGCCAACTTCACCTGGCAAATTCATTGCATTTCTCTGGAGCAGCAGAAAAATAGAGGTGGTAGGGTGTGGGTTGGATCACATATATTAGCAGACTTAAAATAAAGATTCACATTAAAGGTTAATTTTGTGCATGCCCTTCTTTGCTGCTACTTTCAGCACCTTTCTACTCCAAACCACAACAGCTTTTTTCCCCTGACGTTGTGGAATAATGTCTTTTAGCATTTATTACCCTTCACTCAGGAATTCACAGCACCCATTCTTCATTGTCAGGAGCACTGCTAGGCTAAGGTCCTTACCTTACCTTGCCTGCTTTTCAAAACTAGAGTGCAATAAATAAATTAAATGGAAGAAGCGGTGTAAGGCTTCTTCCATTTAATTTAAAATCCACATTTGAAGGGGCACTGACTTTCTGGCCCTGGCTTTCTCTGTCAAAAGCAAGATTATCCTCAGCTTAGATGAGTAATTAAAATTAGGACAAGGATATTATGTTATTATGCCACTAAAACATAAAACTATCAGCATGGGCGCCATATAGGGGGGAAAAGACAATTCCAAAGGCCCCTGACTGACAGGGGCCCCAAAAACTAATATCAAATTATATTATACATTATATAAACCATCATCATTGAGTATAAATATATTTCTAATATAGTAAGAAAATTAATTATCTCTTTGTTTTTACTTGTTTTTGGCAGTAAAATTTAAAAATCCCCATTGACAAAAAAGTAAACATCCATATTGACCGACCAACCCCTGCATGAAAAAGGTGGGTAGCCTTTAGTCTGTGAGTGGTGTTAACCTGTTGGCTTAATGTCCACAGTGAAATAAGCTAGCTAGCTACAGACTAATGTTAGCCTACATTTCAACAACATTTAATCAGTGCAGGGAAACGTTTAGCAAGATATTCATATTAAATCATTGTCCCTGCCCCTTTTAGCAGACTAACAACAGATGAGTCAGCAGCAACCCAGTCTCCCCATAACTGTAGCCTCCCTGTCCCAGTGAAGAAGGTGAGCGACAAAGTGTTTTAATGACAGGCCAGTTAGCATCTTTCCAGGGACTCTGGAGATTTCTCTGTCTCTCTTGCTCTTTTTAGCATAACAAAAAAAGACAATGAAATATTTCTTAAGGACAGAAATTCAAACACAAATTATTTTCTCACATAATGATAATTATGAAATAAATAAAATAAAAAACACCTTCCTGTCTGTACTGGATGCTGGACAGCAGCATACCTCATCCTGATTGTAAATTACAGACTATATTAAAATAATCCAGTTTGATACGTTCATTTAGATTAAATGACATCTATAGATACAGAATTTATTATTCCCATCATGAAGGGCAATTTATTTGAGAAGCAAATAGTGAACTGCATACTGTATGCAGACTTGCATGTACAAATCACCAGCAGTAAATATTGTGCTAGTACTAATATTGAACTACAAGAAGCCAGACACTTGCAAGCCTTTAATTAGAGTTATGTAAAGCTTTTGATGGGAAGTAGTGACAACAGCTGTGCAGACGGGGCCCAATTATATTTTTTTGTCATGGGGCCCAAAATTCCTGGCGGGCCCCCCAGACTATCAGTAAAATATTAAAATGGTAGTATGTAATATTAGTACATAATGTTACAATGTTGATATGACTTTATTGGTATAGTAGTCCTAGTAGTACTAGTCAATGGCCAACTTTACCGGGAGAACTCCCAGTACTCCTGTTGGCTAGTCCACCTTTACATGACAGGGAGTTGTTTTATTCAACTTTAAAACTTTAATATTGTTTAATGATGCTTTATTTTGAGTGTTTTCATTATATATATGAAGTTTTTCAAATTTAAGCAGCCTTTCCTAAACTATAACTTTCTTTTAGTTGCATATCCTTATTATTATCTAAATCTAAAGCCAACATTAACTAGAAGAGTGCACTCAGCAGAGTGCATAGCTACATAAATAAATGACCTGGCTCATCAGCATAGACCCAGCAAACTCTCTCAGCTGCAGTCAACATCCACGCTGAAGGAGCAAGGGGCTGGAATGCAGACACAGATGGCACTCAGCTGGTAAATCTGTCCAGTAAACAATAGCACAGACAAAATGCATACAGCAGATCTACATACAACAATGTGGTGTTTACACATTTACACGTCATCTAATCCAAAGTGTACAGACCGTTCTATCACAAAGCCAACACAGGATTATTAAAGTATCTAAATGTTTTTTCTCCAAAACCTTTAAACTAAATTAGAAAGATAAAGGTAGCTTAATAAATTTCCAGTTGCAGACAATGTCCTTGGAAAGTTGTCTCAAGCAGTTAAATGATCTTTTATAGAATTCTCCATGAATGGGCAATTTATCAGTATGTTTTATTAATGTCATAAAAATGTATTAAACATCTCATGGTGAATATTAATCACACATTTTAATCATTCCACAAGTAGCAGAGAATACAGTTCATGTTTGATATGACTGGAATAATATGAATTCTGATGTCCACTAATTTCTAAAGGATCTTTGTTTCTCCCCTCTGTTGTTGGATTGTTGCTTTTTAGACAGTCAGGCTTACACACTGTGTTACTATAGTGACTGCAATGGCAATCCACACAGCTGGAATTAAGAACAAGTTCTCCAAAATAAGGACTGACAATTGACATTTATACAGATGTTTCCCAGTTGTGATGAAAAATATCTGACAAAAACTCTGAAGAAAGAATCAGATAATAGTTACTTTAAATTATTTCCAGTATAAATCAAACCCAGTGATGCAGTGTCATGTCGCTGCGTACACACACAAATATAGAGTGCATTTTAATGATACACTTTATACATCAACATGTAGAATAATAGTAGTGAATAGCTGATTTAAGATTACTAACATCTAAAATATTTTTTTTAGTTCTCTTTTTTGGCATTTCTTTCCACCTTTCTCCTATTTTGGAACAGTTACTAACTTCTCTGTTGGTCTTAGGAGGGTGTAGACTGCCGGGAGGAAGAGGTTTTTAGGCCCGGGGCAAAGGAAGGCAGTGAATGCTGCCGGGGAGTGGCGCCATCATTAACAAGTGGCTCACTTTGTGCCCCTTGTAAAATTAATATTTTAAAGTAGGGCTGCCCCCTAATAATTTACTAAATAGCTAGTTGATGGGAAGAGTCTTAGACAACAAAACTTTTAAAACCTCAAACTCTATTCAGGAGTTGCGCCCATTCACCAGAACGAAACTAACTGGATTGTTGCAACATGGACGTTTGCTTGCTGGAATAAAGAGGTTTTCAGTTGCAGGGATAGCCCGATGGGAATGCTGCCAAGGAGCAGCGTCAGAATGAGCCCCAGACCTGAGCAAGGCTCAGCAGCCTTCCAGTGAAAACAGGGTTTGACGACAGTGAATACGGTCTTTCTAAGACCTGGAACTATTATCTGATGCCCCCAAAATATATATTTAAGTAAGTAACTTAATATCATAAACGTGCAACAACTAGTCAACTAATGGCTTGAACTAAAAACTACTGTTCAACTAGGAAAATCTTTAGTCAGAGGCAGCCCAAGTGTAGACTGCAAAATGATTCCTGGGATCAACGTGGCACTTCTTTTCACCTGCTAGCTCACCAGAGCTGTTTAAACTATCAGCCCCAGATCCCATTTCCTCCACAAGACACCCTGTCCAACCACCAGAAGTCACTAATGCAGCAAGAAGAACACTTTCTTTTACTACCCACCTGTGCACACTGCAAACACAACAATGGTAAGACCCAAGTGAAGGACCTCTGAACTGAACCAGTAAGAAAGACCTTTGCTGTCCCGGCTCCACAGTGGTGGAACAAGCTCCACATTGACATTAGGACAGCAGAAACTCTACACATCTTTTGCTGCAGACTGATAACTCATCTGCTCAGACTGCACCTTGGCCCATAATACAAAAACAAAACAAAAAAAACTAAATGTAGCAGTTGAAGCAGTTCAGCAAATTTGATGAAGCTGATGTACTTGCATGATTCTTGCAATTTTTGGTTTGTATCCACATGGTTGAATGCACATATTATAAGTCGCTTTGGAGAAAAAGCGTCACCTAAATAAATTTAATGTAATATAATATAACTCAGTTTTCTGCAGCACCAATGGCTCTCCCCCTCACCCCTGCACCACGTGGTGCCTGATCTCTTAGGTGCTGCAGGGGGAGAGCATCACCTGAGAGAAAGCCTTGCTTATAAGGCGAATTGCTGCTCAGAGCTGACACTTTCACCATATACAGTAGCCTTTATAAGAGACTAATTCTGTATATTAATGGGTTATGTGTTCACCTCATGGACAGTTTGTTCAAAGCAGTGAACTACCATGACTACGACCTGTAAAATGCATAATGTAATGCATAATGTTTAATGTATCTGATTTGTAGCAGTATTGAACAGATCGTTGCACAGATCTGTAGCATGGTCATTAAAAACATGTTTACTATAAGGGAGAGGGAACAGTAGAGACATGAAGTAAGAAAGAAGTCACATGAGGAAAAACATGAAGTATTTTATGCTGCAGAGAGACTAAGATCTATATTTACACTGCTATCAGTGCCCATAGGCGAAATACTCTGATGCAGATGTATGTGTGTGAGTGTGGGTGGTAGTATCCACCATGGATGTGCTCTCACTCTTTGCCCCACTCCCCACTCATTGCTCTCATGTTCACTCAACTCTTCAGTACATTATCTTTCAGTGTATAATACATTTCTTCCTACAGTACAATGCACACAGAGATAAACTCATAATCTGTATGTTCAAATGTGGTATCATCTTTATCACTAGCATAAGACATCACAGTACATCATAGCTGACCACCATACCACATGTGAGAAACAAACAAATCACAAAGCATTAGGCGTCAGCACTGACAGAACATACCTCAGATGTGAGTTGACATTGCATAACCATGCAAGAAATGAAAACACAGCACTGTATACAGTACTGCTATTGTCAGCCTCATGCCTGGGAATGTGATGTGGGATAAAATTACGTAAGTGGATTCCATGACACTTCATCAAGCCTCCCAACCAAGCAGCTACTGTTTCAGTGAGAGAACGGACCACCCTAATTCTCACTGCAGTGGCACTGCAATGGCCTGCACATGTATTGACTACTGCAGCTTCGCTAGTGCAACTTTAGTGATACTCAAAAGTAATCAAGAGTGCGTTTCTTTCTCAGTGCCTCTGTTTACTAAACTGCACAATTTTACCTAGAAGAGCTCTGTATATTGAGTCATTTTATTTTCTGACTATTAAAGGAACAGATTGGTTTCTGGGGATTCCACTTTAATGCAACATGCCTTAATGGTCATTATTCCTATTGATTATAATGAATTTGTACTCAACAAATTACTAATATGTGGGTACACAGTAACATCACCACAACACTGACAAAAAAGAAACACAGCAATCAAACATGTTAAAGCTGACCGTTTTGCCAGATTTGCTATGACTTAATTTGATGGTAAACCAATAGTGAATGCACATTAGATGCCAGTAATTTCACAAGAAAACAACCTGTGTACAAAATTACACATGTACCGTAGACAAAAGTTGAACCAGAAAGTTTGTCTGGGAACTGATGTGTACATAAATCTCCAAGTCGTAGCTTGCAGTTGGATGCTGGGGTTGAAAGAGCAGGCAGCGATAGTGATGCAGGGCAGCAGCAGTCAGAGCAGAGGGAGAGATGGGAAATTGTGCAGCTTAAATAGACCGCCAAATTGAGAGGGTGCGTAGATGATTATGAAGTATGAGGCATGTCACGTGTGTATGCAGTGCAGCTTGCAGGTGCCACTCCAGCGGCACCGGACGTGACCATATTTGGAGGAGACGGTGGAGCTAACAGCTGTGTGTGGAGATAGTTAGCTTGCTTAGCTAGGTGCATCTGTAATTCACCTTAACTGTCATTTTAACAGGGCTGACAACTTTGTCTAGCGAACAACAGGTTTAAAAATAAATGTACTCACCAGGGAAAGTGAACAACCAACTCGTAATAAGCTTTTTCAACGGAGCTGGTTAAATTTACACAGTGCCGTGGTAACGACTTGTCAATCACAGATAATCCCGCCCTGAAGCATACTCTACTTTATGGTTTATTTTCATCTAAATGGGACCATAATTTACTAAATGAACATCATGTTGTATTGAAGAAGACTTGAAACTAGTGATTGAGTCCATAAACTCATTAGGAAAGTGTTTACTGAGGTAATAAATCAGATGAGAAGTAGGGTCATTTTGCCATTATTTCTAATGGAGCCGGACTTCTTTTTGCAACCGGAAGAGTCGCCCGCAGCTGGCCGTTCGATAGAATGCAGGTTTAAGGGACTTCTGTGCTCGCCTCAGGTTTCTGATCAGAAGCTTCCAGCTGATCCACCAGTGTTTTTGAGGGCGTGTCAGACTAGTCGCTTGGCGAGCATTATGACAAGCATTTTGATGTGTCATCACAGGGAAAAAGGGAAAAGCCTGGACTACAAACAAGTTGTTTTCAGGCAGTTCAGAGCAGAGTTTTCTGTGAGAGACGGAACTCCCTTTATGCTGGACTTTTTCACTTTGCAAACCTATTACATGCACAAAAAAGATATATAACTCAATAAGGGAGCGGGGAAAAAGCCAAAAAGCATAATACGACGTCTTTAAAATATTTTTGGTCAAACTGTGGATTTGATCTGATCAACTTACTGGACATGTTTCTTGCTTCGTTTGACTTCTTTAGCAATGTAGGTAAAACTAATGTTGTCTAAAACAACAATCCTGCCATAAATCCAACCTTCATTTAGGTTACAATCTTTATTTTCTGTTTTAGAGATGTGTTGATTCAACTTTATGATAATTTTGTAGGCTGTAGTTTGTGGTGCTGTGGACTTGTGTTGCAGAGCTGAGAGGTGTTTCTGGTATTTAGTCACCCCTCATTAGTGTAAATAGGGTGGACAAAATAATAGACACAATATACCTTTGGTCATGAAAGGGGAATATTCAATAGCCGTTGCATCTTGCTAACGAGTTTTCTGATATAATAACGTCCTTACAGCTGCAGAAAGCCGTTCAATCTGTTTCAATGTGCCAAAGCCAGATACTATCTGATAAGGGAGTCTCTTGTGTCACTATAGCTGTGGTGTAATGGCCACAGGAGTTTTAGGACCCTCTAAACCAGAGAGAGACTAAAGAAAAACAAAGAAAGGCAGACAGAAAGCTAGACATAAAAAATAGCAGCAGCTTTAAGGTATAATACAGAATTAAGGCCAAAAGGACATTTACAAGAGGAGACAAGATACAGGAACAAATTGGAGATTTCTTACTGATGTACAGTACAGAGCAGGAAAAAAAGAAAGGATGAATTACATTGTACAGAGGGAAAAGAGATGATAGACACTGGGTTTGAATCTACTATAGAGTCATACTGCCAGTTTTTTCATACATATAAGAAATGCATGAGGTAGAAAATTAAATGCAAATCAAATTTCAACAATATTCTTGAAGAACCTGAAGCTTTGATGGAATTAAGTAATTATCATCTTACTTACACTTAACTCTTGAATACCAGACAATGAGAATTTTACAGTATACAAAATACTTTTTACAACCCACAGTCACACACACTTGCACATTCAAAGTAAAACCCCCATCTGTCGCTCTGCACTTACTGCCTTGTCGCCAGGCCCACAAACAGGAAGCACATCCTATGTCCTGATTGTACGTATGTATGTCCAGAGACACACACAAATACACACATATGCACGCACACACACAGATTCCGTGGGATGTGCACCTAATCTCAGCTGGAAGGCTGGTAATGGTCACTCTCTCTCTTGTGTCTTTATTTCCTCTGGAGGATGTTCACAAATGATTTCACATGATTCTGTCCTCTTTTATTTCAGCGACGTACCAAAGGGGAATCCAAAAATGAACACTTTCGTCCAACAAAAGCCACAAGAAAGCTTTCCCCTGTGCACTTTTATAAATGCATTCAAGTCATACTTTGGTGAGAAAGCCACCTACTATGAGAGTCTGGATTGTGTGAATGCATTTGCAGTGGAGGAATGATGCATGCAGTGACATGAGGAAAGAAGAGTTTCCCAACTCTTTTGGAAATACACTACAGACCTTTCACACAGATTTTTCACACAGTTTTTACAGACTGTCGCACACACAGAGACACGCACAGTGAGCAGGGTAAGGAGGCTTTCTGACAGGCAATGAGCTCATGAGATCTGAATGTCTTCCTGCGGTGAATGCTTTTTTCTAT
>NC_060169.1:9118913-9143947 GCF_021292245.1 Micropterus dolomieu | reverse complement strand
TGCAAATCAAATTTCAACAATATTCTTGAAGAACCTGAAGCTTTGATGGAATTAAGTAATTATCATCTTACTTACACTTAACTCTTGAATACCAGACAATGAGAATTTTACAGTATACAAAATACTTTTTACAACCCACAGTCACACACACTTGCACATTCAAAGTAAAACCCCCATCTGTCGCTCTGCACTTACTGCCTTGTCGCCAGGCCCACAAACAGGAAGCACATCCTATGTCCTGATTGTACGTATGTATGTCCAGAGACACACACAAATACACACATATGCACGCACACACACAGATTCCGTGGGATGTGCACCTAATCTCAGCTGGAAGGCTGGTAATGGTCACTCTCTCTCTTGTGTCTTTATTTCCTCTGGAGGATGTTCACAAATGATTTCACATGATTCTGTCCTCTTTTATTTCAGCGACGTACCAAAGGGGAATCCAAAAATGAACACTTTCGTCCAACAAAAGCCACAAGAAAGCTTTCCCCTGTGCACTTTTATAAATGCATTCAAGTCATACTTTGGTGAGAAAGCCACCTACTATGAGAGTCTGGATTGTGTGAATGCATTTGCAGTGGAGGAATGATGCATGCAGTGACATGAGGAAAGAAGAGTTTCCCAACTCTTTTGGAAATACACTACAGACCTTTCACACAGATTTTTCACACAGTTTTTACAGACTGTCGCACACACAGAGACACGCACAGTGAGCAGGGTAAGGAGGCTTTCTGACAGGCAATGAGCTCATGAGATCTGAATGTCTTCCTGCGGTGAATGCTTTTTTCTATCTCCTTTTTCCTTTTTTCTCACACTTTTTGTCTGCCCCCCACCCCTTTCACACACACAACTTTCTCTCTCCATGGTAATTCTTTTATCTGCTCCATTTAGGGTGAATATACGAAACAAAAAAGCTTAATTCTGGATTTAGTATTCTTAATCTGCAAACATCTTGTGTATTTTTCTACTCCAAGAATAGCAGGTTTTGGGTTGCTAGGTTGGTAATTTAGCTCTCAGTTTAATGCGTCTCTCTGTCTGTGTGTCGGTTTGTGTGAGGGAACGTGCGGGTAAACATTAAGCTTGACAAATGGCCAGTGGTCTAAACCAAACTCAATTAAGATTTATGGTGGGCGAGGTGCCCCAAGTAAAGAATTTAGACAGTTTGACTGTGGATGTGCTTGCATTTGTGTGTGTAAATATGCACAGCCTTTCTATAGCAAACTTTCATTTTCTATTTTGATTGGACAAATAAAATCACTATAAAAGAATACAAAAATGAAACAAGATAGTCACTGAGATTTATCAGAGCTTTTATATCTTGAAACATATCTTGAATCGTTTTATGCAATGAGAGCCTTAACAGCCTTACAGTTAACAACATAAGCTGTACCATAAACACTCTGAAAATGGCTTTCAGACGTCTTTCCAACCACATATGTGGGCTTGACATCAGATCACTATGGGCCTCCTTCATAAATGGGGTGTTTGCAGATATGTAATTGCAAACACACTTAACAGCTGGAATGCTACTTTGAATTATGTAGAATTCACGTCAGTACAGTTAAATATAAAGCGTTTGCTAGAGAGAAAGAAGTGTGTGTGTTCTTGTAATTTTTTCTTAGTGAGAGCAGAGTTTTAGACCTAAAGAATCAAGACATTCTGGAAAAGTTTGTTTTTGAGTTTATTTACAGCACTCAATAATTGGCTTGTTCTAAAACAAATGACAGGTTTCAGGGTACAGATCAAGGGACAATCTCTGAGCATGACCTTTAAATGCGTTATTCAGGAGTGTGTCCTAATTGGATAAAACTATTTGGAAAATCTTATTTGAGGGCGAGGCTTTCAGGTTGAGGGTAAAATAGGATTAGGGTCAGGTTAGGGGTGCAGTGCTGATCGTTAAGGTTAGAGTTATGTGTCAGAAAATTAATTAATTAATTAATCAAGTCATATAGGGTCCTCTCAAGTATCATAATAATAATAATAATAATAATAATAATAATACACAAATATCGTGTATGTGTGTGTGTGTGTGTGTGTGTGTGTCTACCCGCCCACCCTCTAGATAGAGACAATCATTTATCACCACATGGGCTTCCTTTAGTATTAGCTGGGGAACATTTTTACTGGTGTCTAAAGGAACAAAGGGTAGCTACTGCTCCCAACGCCAGTCCTCCCCCTCCTCATTTTGGTCTCTTCTCCTCCATCAGCGTCCCTCTGTCCTTCTCCCCAGCCCCCTCCCTAGCCCTGGTGCACAGCTCTTTTTGTTGTATCCAACCAAAAACAACTGGACCATTTTAGGGTGTTGCCATGCACATCACAGCTTTCTAATTAAAGGGGTATTCAAAAGAACAGTCCATGTGGTCTGAGCAACTTTGTCAATGCCAGCAGCTTGCCGTTATGCTTTATGGCACAGTTGATTAGTGGGATAAATGCTCAGGAATTGCTTTGAATATGAAACAGAATTCAATCTCTCTGTACTTTTATTTCCCAATGTCTCTGGCTGGAGGTCGTTTGGCAGACGAAGAGCTGGGTGACCTCAACCTTCTGGAGAGGTCAGATTCTAGCAGCGAAATCCCATTGTGGCCATTATACCTCTTCCTTGAGCCCCGTGGACTGAGAGCAAAACTAAAAGCGACAGGAAGGTAACTTAGGGAAACAACCAGTGCTAGAGCTAGACTCTGTTGCCCCCTGTGCTGTTGGAGGACACTGAAGCGGTCTTTGATTGAACAAACTGAAGGCTGGGTATTTTCACTGTATGAGTTTATTCTTCCTACTTGTATCTTATGTAAGGCAGCAGCTGTGAGCTACAGGGTTTCATTTTGCAACTTTGAGACAAAGTTGAGCAGCCTTGAGGATGTAGACACATCCACATGAGGTTTTAGGTCAAAAGACAGCAAACAAACAGATTTGTTCTTTTGCTGATATCACAAGATCTCTAATACTCTGTACCGATTTAGTAGTAGTGATGGAAATTATCCACCCACCTACACATAATGTGTCTGCCAACTCACATTTTGTGCCCTCCTACTCACATTCACACACTCATGCACACACAGACAAACACACAATCACAAAGCAAATGAGAACAGTGTCCAGATATAGTGATAATTATGCCCTGTTGTGCACGTTGTGGTGGCAGTTTTCTGCTACTCCACTGAGAGCAGCCAAAGGAATTAGAGTATGAAAATTCTGCAGATGAGCCACAATAAACAAAATGTTTACACTGCTTTTGAACCTTATACTGTATAAAAAGGTTTGAACAGAGAAAAACAGGCTAATGGGACTATATGTTGTTTTCAGCGGCCCACTAGTGGTGAGGTTTTTAGATTGCAACAAAATTGTGAGCAAGCAAAATCCGACACACAGAGACAAATTGAGACTGTGAGACAGCTGCTCAAAACATGCTGGAACCTCAGGTAAACTCCCACTCCAACATTACAGTAATATTTTTATCAGCTTGAGGTTGAAATAACCCCTGCTTGTTACATGATAACTTTTCATTGACTTTGTGATATATTGGAGTGAGCTCGACTGCCTGCTTTTCAGTAACTAACGTAGGGCACCGCAATGTCAGCGTAGCTAAATGAATTGGATGATAACGAAAACAGTTTTTTTTTTTTTTTTTTTTTTTTTAAACGAAAACAGTTAGCGAGCTAAACTGAATATTATAAATGAGATTGTTGCCGCGCTTAGTATAACAGTTGTGCCGCTATAAGTAACGTTACTGAATGGGTCTTCCACTGTGTTGTTATTTGACATAATACCGGTGGTACAAAGGATAGTAATACGGGTCGCGTTAGCTGGTGAAGTAATGTGGCGAGCCAATCCACTACAGTATATTGCACCGGATAACAATAGCAACTGCTCGGCTTTAGCCGGTGAGCTAATGTTATCTAACTTGAGCCAACTAAAGCACAACATCACAATACAATTCACATGCTTTTCCGTAATGTTAGTTTAACTGTCCAATAGGATGAAAGCCAACTCTGTGTCTGTTTAGTTTGTTATGGAGTCTGTGTTTTGTTGAGAGCCAGTCGTTTTGTTGGTGTAGTGGGCAAGAGGCTCAGTAGCGCACCCGATCCCTTCACATAAGAAGCAGAATGGTGGCTGTTCCAGGCAACAGAGAAAACAGCCTGTTGTTATGTTACAGCCCGTTGACAAATAGGCAGTAAAAAAGTGATTTATTGATAAGTAATTTTAGTTAAAAACTGACTGAGCTTTGAAATACTGGCTTCAGAATACAAAAAAGTTCTGACACTTCAATGTTGTGGGGTGTCATGGACAGCTAGTGGGATAACATTCATCCCATGTAACTGTAATATCAGTGAGTCAACGGCCTGTGGTGTATGTCGGCCCCCTTTCCCCTTTAGTGTTTCCTTTCTGTCTTTCTGGTGTAATGGCCACAGGAGTTTTAGGACCCTCTAAACCAGAGAGAGACTAAAGAAAAACAAAGAAAGACAGACAGAAAGCTAGACATAAAAAATAGCAGCAGCTTTAAGGTATAATACAGAATGAAGGCCAAATGGACATTTACAAGAGGAGACAAGATACAGGAGTAAATTGGAGATTTCTTACTGATGCATAGTACAGAGGAGGAAAAAAAGAAAGGATGAATTACATTGTACAGAGGGAAAAGAGATGATAGACACTGGGTTTGAATCTAGTATAGAGTTATACTTCCAGGTTCATCATACATATAAAAAATGTCAAAACCACTGTCAAAAATGCTGAACAAAAGAATAGATATTTCTAAAAACATTATTTGTACTTTGCAATACTTTGATTCATTAAAACTCTAGTAAGAAGTGTATCGTCGAACTCCTTAGCTACTCTTCAGCATTTGGCATAGTTACACACAGAGAGGTTAATTCTTCTCATAAACCTACAGGATAATAATAATAATCTAGCAAAGCAAAAAATGTATTACGCTCAGGTATTTTACAAATCATATTATGACGTTCAATTTGTGTACTAAGATATTTGGCAACAGTATATGGGATAAACCTTTAGGCCCATATAAATTATTGCCAGTAGACTAAAGTGTCTGTCTTAAAAAGCTTAAGAGCTTATGGTCCTGTCTCACAGAGGACTCAGCCCAGTAAGGCCATGTTTGAAAGCAAAGGTCACGGATTTAAACATGCAATGACCCATTTTTACTGTCAGCATTTTGTTAGAGGAGTGAATAGTAGTTTCTCTCTCAGTTTGTTGATCTATTTATCAAAAATACATATATTTGACATTTCCCATTACATTTGTTTCTGGTGGACAGGATTCCTTTATGTCATATAGTAGACATACACACACATACAGAATAGTATCCACTGTACATCTGAATGACATATTAGGACTGACAATATCAAACTTTTTAGAGCAGGACACCCCTTTAACAGAATTTACCAAGCCACCCAATATAACATGCATATGTTCCAGGTATGTACAGACGCTTATCGGTTGTAACAATTTTCGATCATATCAATATTAACTTGAACAATATAGGCTTATTCTCAATCACTCAGAATAAAAGCCAACAGCTGCAGGTTTACAGATAAATAACTAACTTAAAATAAAGAATGACATGTGCGCCCGCTGTTGCACACACTCTGATGTGGGGAGAGAGGACTCAACCCTCACGTCTGACTTCACTGACAGGCGGTTTCTTGTCTTGTTTTCATGCATACCAGGAATGAGAGAGCCAGACCACACATATACGATGTTGGAAACACATAATATAGTGTATGCAGACAGTAATGGATATCAGTCTTCCACAAGCAGCCCAAAAGTGTCCGTTAAACTGTTGACCGAGAAGAGTACAGTCTGATTTTAGTTTTGTTGCTAGGCTCAGTCTCAGTCCTGTCAGACTGTGTTGAGGGCTAAGATGTATCAGCATTTCTTTGAGCTTTGTTTGCTATGTCAAATCCTTCCATCACTTGCTCTGACTGCTGAGCTCCTGAAAACCCTCCTTGAGCCTGAAAGTGTGTTGTGTTACATTAAAGTTTTTTAATATGGTGATATTTATTGCTTTTTTTCTTCTAATTGGATATGTTTGAAAATGTACCATTAAACTTAGTTAATGTTCTTTTCGTAAATTTTTTAAAACTTATTTTGAAGCGTTATTAAAAACGCACAATAAATTAAAAAATATATACTATATCTTGCAGCACCCTTGACCCATCCCCACCCACTTTCAGAACCACTGTCTGAGACACTGGCAGCTTCTATCATCTACATATGCTCATTAGGTTTACATTCAACACCACCGCAATAATTCATCTAGCTAGAAACGTTTGCACATCACTATATCTGCTTCGGAAAAATAATCCTGTACTGAACAGTAACCAATCCACGTTAACAAGCTACAGTATCTTGAATGTGTAAATAGAGATTATCATTGTGGAAGGTAGAGAAAGAATTACAGAAAAAAAGACATCAAATATGTTTGAGAGCATCATGTAAAGTCAGGAACACAACAGATTAAACAAACACAACAAACATCTCATATTGTCCCATTAATAAGTTGTTGATGCAGCATGTTTTAGGTATGCAGGAGTGCTAATGAGTCTGAGGAGATAATTTAAGTGGCAGTACTCCTCCTGTAAATGCACTGATTAATGTGTAATTAAGTATTGTTTAACTGAAGTACTGAAGAACATAAACAATACATGGATATAATGGCTAATTTAAAGAGATGGCATTACAATTATTTATGCTGCACATGTAAATGTCAATATCCCCATTGTAAATCTAAACTGTAATGTTAAGAGGTCAGGCCAGAACATACAAATCTTGATCTGATACTAAGTAGGCATTGCAGGGACTCTCCAGAGTATTGTCAGTGTGCATCTATGTGCTGAGGGGTAGGAGGCTGTTTAGCCCCGTCAGCATAGACGCTCACTCCCAAGGTGACTTCCCTGCTGTTGGCAGGCACAGCCACGGAAACAGCTCCCCAGACTCTCTCTCTCTCTCTGCTTCTCCCACACACCCATCCTCTTTTAGATACCACTAAGTAATGTGCTTTCATACCTTCTTTTTTTTTTTACAGAGATGTCAAAGCGGATTTTTTGTCTTTCTGTTTTTTATTTACTCCTTCCTCCTTACCTCATTTCCATAATTGCGGGTAGGAATCAAAATTCTAGCAAACACAAAAAAATCATGGGTGCATTCATTAAAATTCTCTTCAATAACTGTGGACTTATCTACAGTCAGATTTAGGCTTTGGCTTAATGCCAGCACATGAGCACCTGACCTTTTCCTCTTTCAGTTCTCATAGTGGAGAATGTCCACCTACGCAGCAGCACACACGCCTCCCACACAATCTCTCTCACATGCAGGCAGAAAATTTCTACTTTGAGAGCAATCGTCTGTGAATTTGTGTGGTTTCGTGTTAGATATTGTACGCTGGAAACACAAACTACACCAGTTTGTATTAACAGAACTTTTGTGTGGAACTTGCAGGTGTGTTAGTATAGTAAGTATGAGTAAATAGGCCATTGTCCTGTGTCTACAGAAGGTCATCTATTTTGGTCCAGGTTAATTCTCTACATGGGAGCAGGTGTGCTAATTTCCTCTCTCTGTGTGTGTCCTCCTGTTTCTCTGTCGCTCTCTCTCTCTTTGTCTGTCTCTCTGTCTCTCTCTTCCTCTGTTAATTGATTAAGAGGATTCAACTAGCTGCTTGCAACCACCAATACACACTTGTGTGCACATAAACAGTCACCCAAGCGGACTGACACACCTACTTTAAGATCATCTTGAGACTACTAATACACACACACCCACGCACACACACAAACACACATTTGTTTCTGTCACTTGAGAGGACTGCATTGACTGCCTTATATCTATACACAGAAGAATGACAACAATCTTAACCCCAACACTTAACATTAACATTAACTTAACCATAAAATTAACCAGATCTTAACCCTAAAATGTAATGGTTTGCCTTGTGGGAACCTGTTTTCTATCCCCTAATAGGGGCTGTCTCCATAATGTGACTGTTTGAACAGTTTTTTAAAGTTGCATTTACTTGTATTCATTTGCGCTTTGTCCACAGCGATACACAAATGAGGTATAATCCAAGCCACACTACATCAAAGAGCAGCCACAATACGACTGAAGCACACTGATGCTGCCAAAATTAAAAATACTCAAGTTGTGTATGCGTTTGTGAAGTACTTAAAAAAATTGCCAGAATTTGCATATTGTAATGGTAATCTTTTTGTTAAGTGGTATTATAAATCATTATTTGTGAAAGCCACAGTGGGGCTTTAGGAGATGAGTTCAAATCAGCATGGATCTGCTTACCAGTTCTCATATTCTTACTGAAATAAATACACAAAACACATTAAACAACCAATCCTGCACATTCAGTATGATAACCGAGTTTAAATGTTGGTCTTATACAAAATTATAGCACCTAAAAGAAACAGTTTAGTCTTCAAGTCTTCTTTTTTCTCTGAATACCAAGTTTTATCTAAATAAAGTTTAAATAGCTTCCTCACACCCAGAGCGAATTACTGCCAGTCTGTATTATGCTGCAGATCACAGAATGTAATCACAGAATTTGATTTTGGTTTTATACATAACCAGACTGCATTTCTAATGGGAACACAGAGTCATACAACACAAACACACATTAACACACATCCTCAGGCAGCAGCATCCTGATAACCTTGCACTATCTGGCAACTCAGACACTACTCAAAAACACTCACATGAAAATAAGACCTAAAATAACCTTTTAGACCTTCAGTCTAATCTAACACTGAGCCCAAATCACTGGTGACATGCTGAAAGTTGTCCCCATCCAAAGGTCTTACCTTTGTGACAGTCATGCAGAATCAGTAGGTGAGGAGCAGGCCAGTGTCCCCTTCAAGCAGAGAGCAACGCCGCAGGAGTGGCAGAGTGATGAGGAGGAGAGGAGGGCAGCTCTGCCAAACGTGCAGAGAGAGAGAAAAGAGGAGGGGACAGACAGGTTAGTGTGTCTAGCTCACTAAATACGGAGGGGCTGATTGCTGCTGCAGTGAAGTAATGGCTGGCAGTCGGTGTGCGGTTGGTTACTACAACAGGGAAAAGCTCCTCGCTAGGATACACCCCTCCCTCCACCCTCACCAACTGCACACACACACACACACACAGATGATGCACAGAAAGTCTGGCTGCCCTACTCTCTCACTCTGTCTCTCGCAATATGATTAGTGATGGGCTAATACAGCTTATTGATGAGCAGTCAGGCAGGGCTGCAGGAGGAGGCGGGAGCAGCGCAGCCTGGGACAGGAGAGGACTGCAGAAACAGAGAGAGGAAGGGAGGGAGGGAGTTGGATGCTGTGTCGCAGTCTGCTACTCGGGCATGGAGCTAGCTGCACGTCATCCGGTGTGTACAAATGCGTGCGTGTCTGCGTGTGTGAGTGACACAGGCATTGATAGGAGGAAACAAGAACATTTTTGAAGTCCAAACTACACTTAATCTAGTTATTTCTATATGTGAAAACAACATAGAGACATGTTAACAGACACATACAAGAATACACAAATACACAAGGTAAACTTAAAGCTTTTATTTTACATGTATGAAGAGTTTTGTCTAAGTGGAACAAAATTAATTGCAATGAACATCTGTTTGATTTAGTTTTTCATAAATTTGGCATATTGTGATAAATATATCTCATAAAACATTTTTATTAACGTAATGATGCTGATTTCAGCCCTAGATATACTCTAAACTTGATGCTAATGCAAATTGTAGTTGTGCACTTACATCCGAACACTTGCCGTTTCAATCTTTAATTTCAGTGCTGTTATATGTCTTAAATACAGATGAATCACTCAAAAAAATCAGAATTGGTACGATATCCTCATTTTGGAATATTTTTGTTATGCTTTCCTTTTAAGGACAAAAGTATAGTAGCACACAGGCACCCGCCCACACTCACAGAGTAACACGTCTTTGTCATACTAATTGTGTAAATAGAGGGATGATAGAGACAGGCCAAGATTCCTACTCAGTTACCATGGATTAACTTCCCATAGCTGTGTGAGACTCTTCTCTAGTGGCCACAACCCACAATACTGGCTTTGTTTTGTGCATCCAAATGTACGTAATTATGTGTGTGTGTGTGTGTGTGTGTACTGTAAGTGTCTGCAAATGCTGGAATAAAGGTCACTAAGACATACAAAGACAAAGAGGAAAGGACTCCATTCTGAGTGACATACTAGAAATTGTCCATTGCAGACAGGTTATCATGGTTTTCTGTCTTCCTGTGGCTTTATCACGCTCACACATATTGTCATTCAGTGGTCACTTAGCTCCTCAATCTCAGTCTTTAAGAGTGTCATCTGAGGCCCCACTCTCAGTATTTCCTTTCTAAACACAATAGTATTTCCGGTGTCTGTGTGCATGTTCTGGGTAGGGGGAGACAGTTTTCAAATTCTATATGAAAAAAATATCTACAATAAATGTCTACAAAAAAGTCACTACAAATGGGCTATGATAGTACTTAGTTGTGCACATTGAGCATATATTATTGCTTGCCAAAGCTTAACTAGTAATATGACAGATAACAAATGTTATGAAGTAAGAAACACATGTTATGAAGGATTACTGTGTGAATTGCAAAAAATGTAATGCTAATCCTAGAATCACTTGTTTCTTAAAAGCATTTTCATTACAGACTCAAGAAGTTTGTAATTTCAGGTAATATAAGATTCTAGTGTGAAACTTGTATGTTGTGCCATAGCACTAACCACCTGAAGATGAATTCTCCAGGATGTTGGAAGTACATAATATATTTCAATTTACATCATGAAAAATGGTTTGGGAGGAACAGACATGGGTTGAGGTGTCAAATACAGGGACCTGCAGACCTGGAGGAGCCACCATGAATCACATGTTCCACCAGATGTCTACATGCTCCTATTCAAAGAAAATGCAGTGGGGGAGGTCAAAACTCAATATGCATTGATGTCAATAACATTCATTCTGATAAACAGAATAACAAACAACAGTGGTCACTGTCTGGCTTAGCTGCATGATTTAAATCCAAGATCCCTTTCTGTTCCAGTGAATTATGGCAAGTCTGTTTTGCATTAGTAATTTAATTTCCTTGTTCACTAGTCTGACCCTCTGACGGCTGTGTAAACAGGGGGAATCCACTATATTTAACAGTTTGCTGCCATCTTGTGGTAAACTTATTTTATTACCACCAAGTTGGTTCAGTAATTGTTAATGTCAACACCGGCTCTGTAACTTTCATTCATCGCAGTAACCCGCATATTGGCTCAATACTCCCGGAAAAAAAGTAGAGTGACAGTGGCTATAGACAGGCAGGGTGGGAGCTTAAAAAATATGGAAACTAGGGGTGTAACGGTACATGTAATCGTACTGGACCGTTTCGGTGCGCACATTTGTGAGCGGAACATACGTAAATTACGGAGTTTCCACACAGAAATATTAAGTGACGCACCAAATCTTCGCCTTATTGCGCTACAGCGCTACACAAGCAGCACGCTTTAGCCCAGCCTCTCGCTAACTACTGCCTTGAGCATCATGGCCAGTGCAGACAAGCCAAAGCTTGAAAACTTGTTCTGTTTGGGAACACTTTGGTTTCCTAGTGAAATACAACAACGGACAAGTCGATAAGACGAAAGCAGCGGGCCGACATTTCTCAGTAGTGATCGGGTATATTTCTGGCTTGCTAACTCGCTAATGGAATCACACGAAGGAGAACATCACTGCAACAAGGGAGAAAAACAAAAACAAGTATAGTGCAAACGCTTTTCGGCATTTAAACAGACTTTAGAAGTTTTTTTTTATCAGAGCAGGCCTTCAAGCTGGGATTGATAATGCTCACAGACGGAATAAAAGAATAAGAAGAATGCTGCACTGTAATCCATTATTTAATTTTTATTATATTTTATTAGCTATATGTGGTGTTGTTTTGAGAATGGCGGCTGTGACTCAGGAGATAGAGCGGGTTGGCCATTAATCGGAAGGTTGGCGGCTCAATCCCCGGCTCCCCCAGTCTTGTATGTCGAAGTGTCCTTGGGCAAGATACTGAACCCCAAATTGCCTCTGGTGGCTGTTCCACCAGTGTGTGAATGTTGAATGCAGATGTAGTAGATGTAAGAAAGGTGCTATACAAATACAGAGCATTTGCTCTTCAGTTATATCCTTTCTTGCAGGCTAAATGAAATAGAAACATGGGTCGCCTTAGTTGGTGAAGTAATGTGGAAAGCTATTCAGCTTTGCACTGGATAACATTAGCAACTACTCTGCATTAGCCGGCGAGCTAACGTGACTTTCTCTGTTTCTCCAGCTTTATGTGAGTGTATGTATTCAGTGAGCTGGTTGTTTTATGGTGTTAGTGGACTGGTGTTAGCTGCCGTGTTGTCGCTGTAGTCTGAGCTTTCTTATTTGTGAGTCTGAGAGAGGCTCGGGAGCGCGCTCACATGATGAAAGAACCGATGACTGATGAAAGAATAATGAGCGGTAAGAAAACCCATTCACAGTCTTGTGTATAAAACTTAGAACAGCATGCTTCAGTCAACTTATTTGCAATACACAGATTATAAAATTCTAAAAAGCGAGCTTACTTACTGTAAAAACACAATTCCTTTTTATTTGTGCAATAATAATGTTATGCATCTATTTACCTTCAGTAAACTTTTATTATAGCTAATGTTATAATGTCTAAAAAGTAGAGCTTAACTATGGCTGCTGCCGCTGTGGCTGATCGTGACACACTTTGGCTGTAATGTTATCTATGACATAACGTTAGCTATGGGTAATGCAGTGGCTATGTTTGTATATTGGCTGTTTAAATTTGCAATGTTGTGTTTTTAAAGTATAACAGTAACTAACCTGTGAATTGGCTGAGCTTGTGGTGCAGCATTAGGCTGCTGGTAACAACATCTGTCATATCTTAAGTACCATCTGCACATCCTGGTGGGGGTGTCTGACTTCATATTGTTGTCTTAGCCAGTGTTACTGTCATGTGTACTGTAAAAGTAGCCAGCCAGTTACAATAGCTGTGGCCCCGCAATCAGCTACAGTGGGAACTTGGCTTTCCATTTGCGACCAAAGGTCCTTCTTCAAACAAAGATGGCGACCAAAAGTGATCTATATCAACAGTGAGTGAGACAGTAATGATAGACTGCTTTCAGAGTCATGGCCTTGGCCATAGATTTTAAATTACAAAATCTTCAGTCAGAAAAAGGATCAATGTGTCAGGCAGCCTAGACTAATTTATTCAGCTAAAACACCTGGCAATTCTGGCATATACCAGAGGGGCCGGACTATTTGTTTCGGGTGGGCCGGTCAGATTTATATTCAGTGTTTCCCACACATCAGCTTTACTTGGGCGGCTGTTGAGGTACGTTAAGGGCCACCCAAAATATTTGGCGACCCATTTAAGCATTTTGCAGAGAAACACTGAGAGAAATGATCATCCATTAAGTTATAAGACTCAGAAGGTGGATATTTCACAAGCATCGACCAGGTAAAGCAACAGTGAACACTTTGGTGCATGTGCAACTGGGTACAATGTTGGTTTCGGTTTCGATTGGCTTCCTCATTAACAAGACTCCTCCGCGCACCAGCGGGTGAAAACAGTATCGCGGGTGAAAATCGCGAGTGCTGTGTCATTTCGGCCACTTCATTAAACAGCCCACTATTGATGGAGAAAGTCAAGAGGGCCAACAAATACAGGGAAAGAGAAAAAGAAAGAGGTGTTCGAGCAGAGGTGTATGTTCCCTGCACACAAAAATGTTAGGGTTGTAATTGACTCTGCAGTAGAGAAAGACAGTAACAGCAGACAAACAGACAGAGAGCACAGACTCTACAACATACTCAGATGGACAGCCATTGTTTTAACTACATGTGCAAATTTGTTGTGTGCTCTTAAAAAACTATTGAGCATTGTGTGCCAGTCACATACATAAAATGTTACAAATCTGTTACCATTGGTGTCATTTACACTAGGGTCGCTGGGGAAATGTCCCAAAG
Source organism: Micropterus dolomieu (assembly GCF_021292245.1). Classification (NCBI taxonomy): domain Eukaryota; kingdom Metazoa; phylum Chordata; class Actinopteri; order Centrarchiformes; family Centrarchidae; genus Micropterus; species Micropterus dolomieu. The sequence goes on along the minus strand of NC_060169.1, from coordinate 9,129,942 downwards.
ACTTTTTGAAAGCGAAATTGGTTAAAATATGTTCTGAAAATTAGCTTGGAACAAGAAATGTTAAATCACAAATGAAAATGCTTTGTTTATTTGCACAATAAGAAAACATGCAATGCAATTTAAATATAGAAGAAACAAATGTGCATTGTCCAAGAAAATTACTTAAGCAACAAAAAAAAGATACTGATTTTACTGCATTATATTCCATTTTATATTTTGAATTGTCATCTGCTGAATTTTGTGCTGCCATTCATATAAATAGAGACATTTACTCCATAAATTGCTGCAGAAAATGTCTCCACAATGCAGGAAATTAAGTGTTTAATGCTCAAAATCATCCAGGGGAGGACCCCTAGACCCCCCAATCATACATTTTATCATCGAATAATAAAATATTCGAATAAAAAATAGTGTTAAAATATCTTCTCGTCTTGTTCTCGTGACCAAAGTCTTTCATCACACCCCTATTTTCAGACCTTATGTCACCAGCTCTTTTCAACACAAAGTGACACACTCACTGTTACATACAGTAGGCCTACTGCTTATATTATTTCACCATCTGTAAACAAATGTAGCCTAAGTAGTGAATGTGTGTTTGTGGGGATACATGATAAGGTGGGCTGGCGTGGCTACAGTGCCAGGGCTGAATTTTTGTCCCAGTCTGCCCCTTCTCTGCGCTCTTTCTGTTACCAGCGGATGGAGAGTGTGTGGCAGGTTATAACAAGGGGAATGCATTTTGATAAATTTGCTAACAAGGAGGATGGCAACCATCCTTATCACCCCTCAAACCGCTTACTGGATAAAAGAGTCTTCAAAGATATCTTTATAACAGACTTCATTCAGCCACACTTGAAATATCCTGAACTATCCCTTTAAGTATCAGTACTGTGGGTTTATAGAGTCTTGTGTATCTTACCTTATGAGTCGTTCCTTAACCTTTGACGCAAAAGTCTCAAACATAAAAACAACAATAAGCACAAAGTATGGCTAAGTTGGAAAATATTATAATGTTTTTCCTCTAGAGGGTGATATTGTACTTTTACTGCACTGTATTTATCTGACAGCTATAATTACTAGTACTTTAAAAAAAAAATCAGGTTATAAAATACAGCCCATTGTTAAAGAATTAAACAGGGGCCCCCAACCGTTTTGGCCAAGTAACTCTTAAAGAAAAGAAAACAGTGTCTAGTTTGGGCCTCTTGTCACATTTCATGAGTTATCTGTTCCAACAATGAGATATTTCCCCTCTAAACTTCTCACATGGTTTCATTTAAATAACTGTTCAAATATAAGTCCAGAAGAAGGCAAATTATCTAATAATTCACAATCCCACATTAGAGAAAAGTTGAAAGTAAATCATTAAAGATTGAGTATCAGAACTTGCCACCTCAACCAGCTACAACTGCTGCTTACACATTGATGAATCAGCACCAACAATCTAATAATTCCATACAATCTAATAATTCCATATAATAATTTATCACTCACAGTGGCCAATACTAATGTACATATATTTAAGTAGGAATTTGAATATTTTTTAGTTGTATTAGTACTTTTACTTAGGTAAAAAGCTGCTGTGTAAGTTCCCTCCTAACGTAAGGTTTAGGGTTGACACTTGAGGCTTAGCAACTACTACTTAAATCAGATACTAAAATTAGTTGCACGATGACGGGGCATAACCAAACTAGTTTAGACGTAGTGTCATAACTAAGGCAAGTGGCCAATCAACAATCAAAGATAGAGTTCAATCATCATGGTTACTGTGCACATTAGCTTTGTTAGCATTTACTATGTTGTAACTTACAGTATCTCCGTGGTGCAACCGCTTGTATTTTATTAATGCAGAAAATGTATAACTAGGTTAAGTTTAAACTGACTTACACAGCTGGTGCAGCAGGCTGCTGAATAAATCTTCCCACTGTAGATGAACAGGACGACCAACCCTCCATATAGGGTAAATTAAATTAGGTTCAATGCAGGCCAATCCATATTTACAGATTTAGAATTATTTGTAATTCTCACTCATGGCAACCTTTCCGAGACAAACAAGGAACAGCTGAAAGCCTGTGATTGTGTGTGTATAATGATTGTCAAAACATTGCTGACTTGGTTTACATGATGGTTTATTGGATTCAAGGCATTATCAACAAGGACTTTAATAATTGCTAAACATTAATGTGTTGTACTATGGAGCGTCTTTACTTGCACAGTAAATGTAAAGGCAGAACTATGAAATGTAAAACTATTCCAATAATTTAATTACCACTGAACCATAATTTCCTTCACGTAATCATTTACTGTATTTTTATATTTTATGGTCTTTATCCCCTTCACAACATGTAGCTTCTACTCATGTAAGAAAATGTATACAGAAAAGTAGTACTAATATAGATTAATCCAAGGGCTGTACCACTGGTCATGTATCTTTGAAAGCTTGTAAAAAAGATCTGCCATGATCTTTAAATGCTTGAGAAATTATTATTTTAATTCTTCTCCCGCTAGTATGCAGGTTGTAATAGACCAGCTTACTCTCCAAAGCAGATAAATCCGGTAATTCCAGTACTTCAGATAACAATTGGCATCAATAAGATGTGCAATTAGATTTCTAGAAACTTAAATCTGAGCCAGCAGGCCTCACATTTTCTAATACATTTGTGCATGGATTCCCTTCATTGTTTTACTAACAGAGTTGATGCACATCAGTGCACAGTGGAGTCCCTTATGATTCATTCTAAGTAAAGTGCGAGGCAGCGTTATTCTGTAAGGTATTATGTAGAAGACAAAACAGATGAATCTGATTTAACCAACCTCTGTGCCTCTGACTCAAGCTCACATACTTCTCACAGAAAACTCAGTCGGATGACTAATCCTGCCGACTAATGGCTGCTTGCATAGGCAATTTAAAAACTGCAATGTAAAAACAATTTTTATGATTGACAGGAGACATACAGGGTTGAAACATCTTATCCAGCATCTCAGAAACTTAGCTGTACCATCATACAGTGGCTAATGTTCTGGTTGACCTTAATGGCTACAAATGTCCCACCTTAAATGCCATAAACTAACACAAAAATAATTATGAATATAATTTGACAAATTAGGGTTCTTAATCTATCAGTCAGGAGATATATATGCTTACAATGGCTGCTGTTTGTTCTTATAATCCAGAGTCAGTGAATACTCTACTCAGCTGTTCTTAGAGCTGCCTTTATTGGCTGAGGTAAGCCCTGTCTACAAATCTGTAAGTCTGTTGGGCATCACAACAAATCCACAGCACACAACTTCCACAATAAACCCTTAACCGCTATTTTATGACACTGAGCCTTGCAACGAATTCAAATTAAACACAACAAAATATATCCTGGATTTAAGGCTGTCCACAGGTGGTACTGTGTTTCTGTGTCCAGAAATATGCGCAGACATTGCTCTTTGGCTCTGTAACTCATTTTTGTATTTCTTTTTCTTCTTTGGTGTCCAGCTGAAACCAGAGGGAGAAAGTCTGATGGCAGAGAAAGAAAATGATTATATGCAACAAAGCTATGTGGACAAATTTTAATCCAGGTCTACAGTATATGGCGTGCACCAAAACTAACTCAACCACCAGAGGCTCTTATTAAGAGTCACGAACAGTTTCTCCCAATTTTAACCCCAATTTCTCTCCCTCTCTCTTTCTCTCCTTCCTACCCTGACTGAAGCCCCTTCAGATCCTTTAACATTGGCCCACCACATGATTTCCCCTCGCAGAAATTGTTGCTCTAGTGGAACATTTAATGCACAGGGGCTCAAATTTCGGCTTCCCTAGTGCACAGCAGAGTGTTCCAGCCAGCCACAGTCTGCACACAAACCACTTCCTCTATCTGAAGCAAAGTGAAGCAGAAGAGGGACAGCAGGGGGGCGAGTAGGACCATGAAGAAACGGATAGAGGCAAGCAAAGCAGCTGATAGAGGTAGACAGAAATAGGAAATGAGTGAGCAAGCGGGAGTAAGAGTGATTGAGGTTCTAATCAATGAATCTTGTGTATTTTGTAGACACACGCACTGCATGTGTTTGCCCCTTTGTGTAGGTGGTGTATAGCTCAACCATGAGTAGACAATTCCACAGTTTATTCTCTCCCCTTTAGGTCATTTTCCTTCGGGTTTTTATTCATCCAACTCTCCTCTCCAGCTATTTTTCCCTTCCCAGAGCCTCTCATTTGCTCTATTTTTTCACCTGCCGGTCATTGGGGCAGATTTACGGAGTCCTCGGAAAAAAGTCCCCGTCCCTCCTAGCCTTCACGAGACCGTGATTCATGTCAGTGTCAAGGAGAGATCGCTTCTGAACTTTATGCTATTATAATGTTGTTATAATTTTTTTTTTGTTCTAACGGTTCTTGTTAAAATTACTTTGGTTACCCTGTTTTTGAGTTATAGTTTGATTTATAAAGGTAATGAATAATATAATTGAGATGTTTTAAAGAGGTAGATATCAGTGATTTAAGGTTTAGTTTAGTTTTAGCTCCTATTTGGAAAATGACCCAAGCTGATTAACCCGACACACATTTACATTTCTCTCTCTTTGTCACTGTGTATTCGTCTCTTTTCCTCTTTCTCATACACATTCACCACACACAGAGTCTGGAAAACAACACACTCACATTAAGTCAATGACAGCAGTACAAAGGCTTAACATGTGGTAGCAGTTAAGCAGGCCATCCAGTAGACCTAAAATAAAGAAAAACACAGGAAACATTGCTAACAGCTTCTCGTCAAAAATAGATATGACAGGAGAAAGAGATAACTTTTGCCCCATATGCTTTCACAGCCTGATACAAATATTCTTCCATTGTATGACATTAGTAGAGACAGAAAAGCAAAAGACTGATAACCTACAATAGCCAAAGACTATAAAGTTTGCTCTCATAAGTCAAAAGTCAGTAAGCAAGGGGAAGACACATTCAAAACTTAGACCTCCAACAATCATTCACTGAACTGATTGAGCGAGTCAGTTTAGCAGACACTATACATTTAAATATTCCTTTGGTCAGCTCTGTCCCCACCAATGAATATGAAGTGCCTTTTGTGTTCATTTGGTTTTCATTTGGGCAATTGGAATTTGTAGGGTACCACGGAGGCACTTGATGATCATGATGAGGCAGGTATATATATATCCCATAGATAATTCATATATTAAACAATTCTTTGTAACCATCCCATTTAAATTCACCCATTCTGTCCTCCATCGGTACAAACACACAAAAATTATAGACCCTTTTTTTGTATTTTTCTTTCTTTCTTCTAAGGTCATCTGAGTAAGTTGCATCAATCCTTTGTTGAGATTATAGTGTAAATTATAGTGGTCTTCCTATCTGAAAAGCTGGATGGACAGAACAGCTAGCACCTAGCCCAGTGCGAAGTCCAGCGCGCTTTCTTCAATTAGTGCAGCTCCCATCATTGCTTACACAGCTTTTTGGCCAGCCTGAGGTTTTCTCTCCCAGGCTTAGCAGACTTCGGCTTAACATAAAAGCAGTGGAATGCTATTGAACCTTCTGCAGAAGTCTGTATCGCTTCCAGTGTACTGCCAAAAGTAAAAACAAAGACTCTTGAATTGTGTTTGCCTACACTTGAGGGTCAAAAATCTGGGTCAGTTACTTGAAAGCTCAAAATTCCAAAGAAAATCCGTGTTCTTCGAATTTCTGACACAATAAGGACTATTTCTGGGAATCAAAACTCTCACGTGATCTTTGAAAACTGAAGGATTTGTTACACTTTTGTAAATGTGTGTCTTTAGTGCTTTGACTCCTTCTGTCTGTTTTTTGTTTGTTTATATCTGATAAATGGCTTTAGTCCTAACTGCTAGGGATAGATTGCATTCCAGCTTTTCTCCTGATTGTGTTTGATTAAGCTGGTAATCAAACATGCAAGGTCTGATTAGTGCTAGCCGCCTGAAAGCAGTGGCATATTTCTACCACATGGAAGAAGTGACATATTGTTAATACAGGCATGTACCTTGATTTATTATGACACAAATCAATTTAGATGCAATTTCCCACAACAGAAGTATTGGATCATATTAAAAACTTAAGGTAAGATTCAAGGATATGACAAAGACATTACACAATCAGAACCTTGCTGGAGGCGGTGCACTCTTTGAATACATTATTTGTTTTTTTGCTATGTATTCATTCTGATTTTATATTATCAGGAGAATATCAGCATGCTTTTTTCAAAATGTGAGATTCTGTGAGTTGATGAAAATAAACATTTCAAATAGTTGAAAGGTGCTAGGCTTGCTCTAGACTGATAAATGAGTAAGCACAGTTGTCTGTTGTTGTCCTGAGAAATACAATGGGGATTGTTTTAATCATAAAAACCAGATAAAAAGAGTATGTTTTGTCATTGTGACGAAAATAGTTCATCTGCAATCTGTTTTGCCTTATGAGTATGTGGATGTCCTTCTCTAATGCTTCATCTTGTTGCAGCTAATAGCTCATATGCACAGTAACATCTGTGCAGAAACAGCTGATGTTAGGATAAAGTATTTGGAGTGAATACAACCACATTAATTTGGTGAAAGGCCTGTGTTTTTTCTGGGTTGAAGACAAAAAACAATAATTTAATTGTCTAAATCTGTGTGTTCCTCCTCTATGAAGGGTTTGAAGTAGGCAGGCTCATTTTGCAAGTTCAGTTTCCCTGATCAAACAAACATAGAAGAACTGTAAATTATGAAAAAAGTGGTGCTCTCTGGAAATCTAAAGGCACTTGACCAGTGTTATAAAAGCAGAATGACCACTTTATTAAACTGAAGACATGTTTGTAACCAGAAGTCCTCAGGTACAGAATGGACTCAATGCTCATAAACTGTATAACTGAACAGAGGTTTCCTGCTGTCGGCATCCACAGGGGTCATATTTACCTGTGCCTGGCAGAGGAAAGACGCTCAGCATGCAGGGACACTGTGCAGCTCTGGACCCTGCTCCTGGAATCATGACATCCTCTAACCGTAAATCACAGAGCAGTATGGGTCATTGAAAAAGTTTTAAAGTCTGAGTTGGTATTTCCAGCTAAACATCTCATTCCTGGACACCAGCTGTTTGGCAGAGTAAAAATGAGGTGCTGGTCGGCTATATATCCTGGTGTTTTTCGGTAAAAATAACTGTGTATTTTTTTCCATGGGATATTTTCAGACTTTGTTGTGGATGGAATGTGATGTTCATTATGTTTAATGCACTGTGTCTGATATAACTGGAAAGGCTGTGGAGTGCGAGTCCATATAGAGCCCACAAATTTTAAATAGTCCAGGTACGTCTAGTCATTTTCAAATGTTCAGTTTAAGAAATGTTTAAATGACTTAAAATACATTCAACTGTACTTGTGAGAATCAACAAATCTCCCCCAAATCTTTATATAATCCCACTAAGACATGCATTGTCCAAATGTCTGATAAATTTAGTATGCAATTACTTTTAGTGAAAATTACCTTTTTTGCTTCAGTGATTGTAAGACAAAATACGTCCAGTATCTTCCCATACATATTAAGGTGCAATAATTGGTTTCATGTGAGATTTGTAAGACATACACAACTTTGGAGGCTCCCTCCACGATGCTCAACCAATAGCAGCTTGAACCCATCCAAATCTGACCAATGTTATTTTTATGTTAACACATAATCCACTGACCGTAATAAGGTACACCAAAAACTGTGTAACTTCTTACACATCAGTATCTTTGTGACAGCAAACATAGCAATACCACATTAAAGTCTGTATTCAGTGTACCGTCCCTTGTCGCCCCCTGTATACACATAATCTACAGTGTAGCTGAGGGTACATAGTCTGCATTCACGATGAAACTAAAGTGCACATTTAGTAGAATATTTTTAACTTTCTTTCTATAAAATAACATTAGTTCATCTAAGTTCAAGCCAAAGTGGTATTTAGCCTGCTCTTGATTCAGTCAGGGATTTGTGCACATGATGTTTTAATAGCTGACACTTTGTAAAATTAGTTTGTTTTCTAGGACACCAATAACTTTATTTTTTAACTTATTTCACATTGTGCTATAAATTATTCCAATGTAACACTTTTTAACGCTCACACAAGCTTCCCAGTACAATGCAGTCGGATAAGTTAGTCACTGGGAACCTGAACTCAGTGGTGGTAATAAGGGAGAGACAAACGCTGCTCTTTTACTTTCCCCACCCAGTTTTATTCTGCCAGTTTGGGTATTCTAATCATAATCTAGTGTCACAAATATAATTTACTTCTGTTTCTACCTATGCATGGAGAACAGTTTAATTTATGTTGATGTAATCTAATTTTCATTTGTTTTTAAAATATCAACCATATGCAATGGATTGAGGTTGTGCTCCCTGAGAGACCGCCACTATAATCCTGGCAGATGCTTTTAAACACAATGTACAGTACAACTGGAGTAGAACCCATTTAGAGCAGACACCTTCTGCTTGCCAAATTAAATAACTCTTTAAAAAATACAAACATAATTAGAGAAACTGAATCTGTCTTCTCCTGAGCAAATGAACTGCCAAGCCTGATATGAAAATAAACAGAAGATTTAAACTCTCATTGGAACAGTGGCTGCCAGGGTGTAAAACAACATATATTGCCATCGCACATAGACTTTCCCTTTGGAAACACCACACCACAAGATGTGTTGCATTAAGCGTTGATGTGTTGTCATAAGGATTGCATTTTAAAAAAGTCTGTGAGAGGGACTTAACTTGGTGTTTGAGTGGTCAACCTGCAACAGACAATTGCGTCTAAGCTTCGTGAAACCTAATAATTACAAGCAGAAATTTGCAGACAGTTTGACTTTCCATTGAGATCCAAGAGGGGAAAAAAGCCTAGTACAATTTTTCCATCTGTCTCACAATGAATGTAAATGCAAACGCAATGAAACAGGAGTCTGTGTTCTCCCATGATGAAGACATGACGGAGGGAGAAGTTTATGTTAGACCACAGGACGGTATGACCTAAGTCTCTGTGTGAGGACTTTTGAGTTGTGAGTTGCCTTATTGGATATAGGAATGTGGTGAGTGACCATAATTCATTTGTGATATTTTTTTGTGGAAAGTAACACAACTACAAGAATGTGGCTTGTATATAAGCTGATTGTATATTAGATGTCTATGACAGCACTATATTGTTTCCATTATTAGGAAGCAGACTGGGGGAAAAATCCTTACTGACATATAGCACATTACTACATCCATGGAAGTAATTTCATATGGGTAGCACGGCTTTGTGTTTAAGCTGGGTGTCGAGAGACATGGCTTTGCCCTGAATCTGGATGTGTGAGCTTTGCGGAGTTCCATTGTCGTCCATCTTGTGGCGTGTGGCTTTAGTTTCCACATTAGTCTATTTCCCACTATTGCTACTGGCACAACTCAACCTGCACAAATACTCTGCCAGAGATCTGGAAAAGATAGAATGACTCACTCGAGCTCATACAGAAACATTTACTTCTCTCATTCTCTCTCACATATTTTTAATATACAGTATATTTAGGTTTTCCATTGGCATTAAACTACTAATGAGGTTGTATCAGTTTCTGAATAATTGTTATAGTAGTTGGGAAATTAATGCAGTGGACACTTGGTAACAAACAAAACATCTGAATAGTTTGCGAAGGAGCCAAGTTATGAAAAACTGTTTCTTTGATACATTTCCCTTTCAAACTCCTAAATTAATTTGAACATCCATGGTGGGTCCTGCAGCAGTAGATGACTGAAATACAGTCACATGCCAAATCTCAGAAACGCTGAGCAAGGTCCACTGAGACTGATCAATTTATATCCCCACATAAAATTTTAAGAGGCCAACCAAAAAACATAAAAAACCCACAATGATATACAATAGATGATTCAAAGTTTTTGTTCTTCAACTGTCATCAGGATAAGTATTGTGGTGATGTTGAAGACACCAATGGAATTTTAATGTCAAATTGAGAAGAAAAATAAAATATATACATTTTCAATGAGATGACAACAACATTTGGTTTCTGAAGATGATTGTGTAGTTGGGTCAATATTGAAGAAAATTAAAGGTGTCGTAATTGATGTGTGTGTGTATATATATATATATATATATATATATATATATATATATATAAAAAAAATCCCCCTCTCACCCCTTGCGGGGTGGTATGTGTCATCCTCAAGCTCGGGTCCTCTGAGGGAGTTTGAGGGTTCTGCGCATCTTAGCTGTTCCTAGGACTGCACTCTTCTGGACAGAGACCTCCTCTTCCAGCCCATACTCATGGCAGATGTTCCTGTACACTATGCCAGCTACCTGGTTATGGCGTTCCATGTACACACTTCCTGCCTGCATCTTACACCCTGCTGTTATGTGCTGTACTGTCTCAGGGGCATCCTTGCACAGTCTGCACCTGGGGTCCTGCCTGGTGTGGTAGACCCCAGCCTTCAATGATCTTGTACTGAGCGCTGCCATGATTAGTGGTTCTGTGCTGTCCTTTAGTCCAGCCTTTTCCAGCCACTGGTAGGATTTCTTGACATCAGCCACTTCTTCAATTTGTCTGTGGTACATGCCGTGCAGCGGCTTGTCTCTCTATGAAGGTTCTTCATCTTCCTCACCCTTGGGTTTCTGCTGCCTGAGGTATTCACTAAGCCCTTCATCTTTGAGGGCCATCTTCCTGATGTACTCTTGGATCTTTGTCGTTTCATCCTGGACAGTGGTCTTGACACTTACTAGCCCTCGGCCTCCCTCGCTACGCCTGGTGTACAGCCTCCGGGTGCTGGATTTGGGATGAAACCCTCTATGCACTGTGAGGAACTTTCTTGTCTTGATGTCAGCAGCCTCTATCTCCTCCTTTGGCCAGTTTATTATACCAGCGGGGTATCTGATGACTGGCAGGGTGTATGTGTTGGTGGCTCGGATCTTGTTTTTCCCATTCAGCTGACTTTTCAGGACCTGCCTTACTCTCTGTAGGTATTTGGCTGTGGCGGACTTCCTTGCTGCCTCCTCATGGTTTCCGTTAGCCTGCGGCACCCCAAGGTATTTGTAGCTGTCCTGAAC
>NC_060169.1:9112923-9118242 GCF_021292245.1 Micropterus dolomieu | reverse complement strand
GCCTTTTGAATGATAAATCCTGACAGCGATATACATGTGTCTACTCTACGTCGCAGTTCTGCTTCAGGAGCTTGGACTCTACGTAATTCTTCGTAAACTATCTTTACATCAGAACACGTGGCTTTCACGTTCTCAATTAGCTCATACAATTCGTCTTCAGAGGCCTCATCATTCAGTATTTCTTTGCTTGTTCTTGCGTGATACCTCCACTTCTCATAGAGTATTCTATACCGACGTTGTATGCTCTTTAGCTTTTCTTCTTCGAATTCTTTTCCCTTTTCTGTTAGGGTTCGGGTTCTTTCACTTCTTCGTAGCCTTTCTACATCTTCTGTAGCTCCAATGTCTATAGCTTCGGCTTGAGCAGATGATTTTGTATTCTCATGACAGAACTCAGGACTTGAGTTTGACATTTTGGGCTGTGTGTAAGCTACAGTAGGCTAGGTATGATTAACTAGGAAGTTTTTAGTAATTATGTGAATCTTAACAGATGTGTGAAGACTGTGAGCGAAGTCTAACTCTAAATACTTAAATGTTGTACCACAAACTGTGTCAGTATTTAAACTTATTTAGACTTCAAGTTAGCTTAAACTAGGAATTAGTTTGGCAAAACACAAACCTTAATTAATATAAATCTTAATTGTGAATTAAATATGCTCAAAATGCATCAAAACACTTGTTTTTGCACTAGAATTTTTTTTTTTTACATCAATGAAATTACTCTTTAAACTTAGCTTAAGTTATACTTTAACTTCTGTTACCTTTCAAAGTATAAATAAAGAAAATAAATTATAATGTACTTTCCTTTAACTTTACTGAAACGTGTTAATTTGCTTAAGGGGCTTGAACTTTCTTCCTTTTAGATTTGTTGCATGTAACAATCATGAATACCAGCACATTAGATATTTTCTTAAACACAGGCTAAAACGGTATGCAAGGGTAATAGACTTAAATCCTTAACTGCAATTTCCAAGTTAAACCACTTCTCACACCACTTGACTTAAGATGGCTTTGGTAGAGCTCTTTTTGGCCTTTACACGGAAAGTTGCACCTTTTAACAAAGTCTAATAACAGTTGCTTGTGGTAGCTATGTCGACAGTGTGTCCTGGGCTTTGCTTATCTTACATGCTGGATCTTCATCACGTCGTTACCCGCCGTAATCTCGTCTTCTCTCATACCCGCGCCGAGCAGGTCGAGTTCTCACTGTAGCTCTCTTCGCGACAACACAGACACAGGTCAGTTCTTTGCAACGGGCGTTTATTGCTGTGGGCACATCGGGTCTCTTTGGTACATCCAACTTCACACCATGTACGCCTTGAACGTCGTATATGCCTTATATGCCGTGAGAACTACATTGTAAGTGAACACAGTACAAATAAATCAATACATTATAGCTTAGCAGAGAAAATACAAACAACATCCAGATCAATAAAGACAATATAATAATACCTCGTTGGCCGCTTGTCGTGAAAAGAGGTTACTAAGTTCTTTGAAGTCTCTTGAATGTCCATTTGGTCGTCTGTATTAACTTCAAACCACATTTTTAACTTTTATGCAGTTTAACAAGCATCGGAGCTATCTGCTCCGCCGGAATTCAAGGCAGTGAGTGTCGACTTAAACCGTTGTAGCGGTAACACAGACAGAAAACATTAGTTCCGGGACAAACGTAAATATACAGAATGAGATAGATACACTGTTAACCACATATCATTTAGCAGCTTATTCTACCCTTTAGTTCTTAAACATGTATTACATTTTATCTTTACACCAAATTAAGTTATATTTGTTACATGAAATTATAACAGCAATTATGAACTGCGCATCATGAAAACACAAGTATTTATGCAACAACACTTACACTTACTGTCCACAGTTTCTCTGGACTGTCCCTCAGGATCACAGCGTTAGTCCAACATCGCAGAGCCTGCTAGCCACATTAGCTGTGCAATATGCCAACGCTAAGTTAGCTAACCTTTAAAATAAACAATAAAACAACACAAAACACGGCAACACAATCCGCTTCAGAGTTTGTAGTCGGGTCACGTACAGCCCACGGCGATCCATCCTTGAACCTTTACAGAACTTGTTTCGGTTGTGGAACTTTTGAAGCACTAATTTATTAATTTAACATGCACTGAGGTGTAAAGTATGAATATCGCGGTTGTTGCGGTGCTTGCCATCTTTGCAGTATTTCAATTTAACCGTTATCACAACACCCATCAATACATTTTTGTTTCCAAACAGCAGACCAGAGATGTTCTCCTTATCATTGCTTCTCCGTGTGAGTTAAAGTGGTGCATGATCCAACATGAGTGTTCCATCACGCTGGATCCAGTGTGTTTGCATAGCCCATTTTCTGACAGTTCCCAGTTGCTCAATGAGGTCTTGCTCAATGAACAGATTAAGCTGCTCTTTGTCAAGAACAGCAGCAAGGCTTATTCTTATTTTCCGCCTGAAGGCAACATCTGCCTACAGGAACCAGAATCAAAACACACTGGGTCTGTCTCAATACATGCATTTCTAGTCTTGTCCCACATGTGAAACATGCCACAACAATGAATGCACACTTCTCCTGATACTACTCCAAAGTGTTGCTCAGAGCTAAGTGTATCCCACAACTCCTCACAGTCTCCTGCGCAACACCAATCCAGCTGTGGCGGTAATTTCAGGATGGATAGTAATTAACACATGAAGAAGCACCCTTACTTCCTGATTAAAGTATTTAAAGAGTAAAGCGAGATAGAAAATGTAATAATCATTATTCCCTTAAAAATGTAAAAGTAAAATTTACCATTTGACAAACCTACTCAAGTAAAAGAATAAACTTTTAGACAAGACAAGACAAGACAAAACCATCAATATGTGGTCTTAAGACCTTAAGACTCGAGTACTACAACACTAGAAAGTGCACTGGGAATCACAGCTGAAAAGTGAATTAACACACACAAAAAACAAAAAACAAAGTGCACCTAACACCGAGGCAGCTATACTCAGCGCCATCCTGCAGGCATCGGGCAGTTAAAATACTTTTAGTACTTTTTTTTTTTTATTTCCGGTATTGTTGCCGTGTCTGTTATCTTGATGTGGACACACAGCCATCCAAACCACATGTTTTGAAATAAAGCGTACTGCATATAATTTGCCTTTCGCAATAGCTCAGGCACCGAAGCCTACTGAAAGCCAAGATCTGTTTCACAGGTGACATTCTATTTAATGAATTCACCATTGGGCATGACTATGAAATAAATAGTAACATATGGGAATTAGAGAAAGAAACAGGTTAATTTCCATCAAAAGGAAGCCATGCTCTGCACAACGAGTCCAAATATGCTGACCAAACCATTAATACATTTGTCTGGGTGTGATTGTTGTCTTGTCTTTTTGCAGGATTACCTCAACAGCCTCAAAATGACTCTAAACACTTCCATAACTCACCCTAAATTTGTCTTCCAATTACACCCAGATGTGCGAATTCCGCTGGCGCCCCCATCCCCTCTACTGCTGTCTGCCCAAACCCTGTCTCCTCTGCTTTCCTGTCTGGATTGACGTCACCTGGTGCTCCAGTCTCGTGCTCATCCAGCCAAAGGCCCAGCACTCTGGCTATGGAGCAGACACAACTCCCTATAACAGGCACCAGAAAGGCCAAGGTCCTGTATGATTACGAAGCCCATGATGCAAGCGAGCTTTCCCTCCTGGCTGATGAGGTACAGCAGGAAATTCTGAGTCACCCCACACACAATGTCTGACCTTCTACTCATTAACAGGAAGAATCAGAAGGAGCTTTATTGCCAAGTAGTGTTCTACAGATACGAGGAATTTGCTGTGGTGATAAGGTGCTACACGTAGACAAATATACAGTCAACATAAATAAATGTAGAAATATATAAATATGGAATGGAAGAACAACGTTGCAGATATATATGTGCATTATTCTGGGTCTGTGCCGTGCAGAAGTAACGCAACGGAAGAGAATATTGTGTACATATAAATATATAAACTGACAACATAAAAATATACAACAACAAAGATCAACAATCAACAGCAAATATGTGCGACGTGCCAGGTCTGTGCACGACACGAGATGAAACAGTATTTACATGTGCAGAGACATTTGTATCATTTGCAAGGGGGGAGTGTCAGTGGGGGCCCCGAGCCTTGTTAATGAGGCTGTTTTTGTGGCGAGAGGTTTTGGACCGCAGCCTCCTGCCGGAGGGGAGAGTCTGAAACAGTTTGTGTCCGGGGTGGGAGGAGTCAGCTTCAATCTTTCCTGCTCGCCTCAGAGTCCTCGAGGCGACCATCTCCACGGTCTTCAGAGCGTCGAGCTCCAGACTGTTCTGGCTGCACCAGGTCACCAGATGGTAGATCTCCCACCTGTAGGCGGACTCATCCCCACCAGAGATGAGCCCAATGAGGGTGGTGTCATCCGCAAACTTCAGGAGCTTGACAGACTGGTGACTGGAGGTGCAGCTGTTGGTGTACAGGGAGAAGAGAAGGGGGGAAAGAACGCAGCCTTGAGGGGATCCGGTGCTGATAGTCCTGGAGTCAGAGACATGTTTTCCCAGCTTCACGTGCTGCTTCCTGTCCGTCAGGAAGTCAGTGATCCACCTGCAGGTGGAGTCAGGCACGCTCAGCTGAGAGAGCTTGTCCTGCAGCAGGGCCGGGATGATGGTGTTGAAAGCAGAGCTGAAATCCACAAACAGGATCCTGGCATTTCCAACCTTAGCCGTCTGAGTTTAGCTGTGAACCAGGGTTTGTCATTGTTATAACTCACCCTGGTCCATGTTGGAATGCAGCTGTCCTCACAGAAGCTGATGTAGGACGTCACAGCCTCTGTAAACTCATCCAGATTGTTGGTAGCAGTCCTGAAAACATCCCACTCAGTACAGTCCAAACACACCTGGAGGTCCTCAACAGCTTCACTAGTCCACTTCTTTGATGTCCTCACTACAGGTTTATAGAGCTTTAGTTTTTGCCTGTAAGCAGGGATCGGACGGACCATCACGTGATCAGAGTGTCCCAGTGGAGCGCGTGTGACGGCGTGATAGGCACTGCTAACTGTGGTGTAGTAGTGATCCAAAGTTCCCCTCTCTGGTTGGACACTTTATAAACTGTCTGTATTTGGGGAGTTCTTGGCTGAGATTTCCCTTGTTAAAGTCACCGAGAACAGTAATAAGGGAGTCCGGGTTTGTCTGCTCCACACACAGTATCCGGTCGGCCAGCATGTGCTGTGCGTCCTGAACGTTGGCATGCAGCGAGATGTAAACACCGACCAGAGTGAATGAAGCAAACTCACGGGGGAAGTAACGGTTTACAGTTAATGAT
>NC_060169.1:9092836-9112823 GCF_021292245.1 Micropterus dolomieu | reverse complement strand
CTTAGCAGAGAAAATACAAACAACATCCAGATCAATAAAGACAATATAATAATACCTCGTTGGCCGCTTGTCGTGAAAAGAGGTTACTAAGTTCTTTGAAGTCTCTTGAATGTCCATTTGGTCGTCTGTATTAACTTCAAACCACATTTTTAACTTTTATGCAGTTTAACAAGCATCGGAGCTATCTGCTCCGCCGGAATTCAAGGCAGTGAGTGTCGACTTAAACCGTTGTAGCGGTAACACAGACAGAAAACATTAGTTCCGGGACAAACGTAAATATACAGAATGAGATAGATACACTGTTAACCACATATCATTTAGCAGCTTATTCTACCCTTTAGTTCTTAAACATGTATTACATTTTATCTTTACACCAAATTAAGTTATATTTGTTACATGAAATTATAACAGCAATTATGAACTGCGCATCATGAAAACACAAGTATTTATGCAACAACACTTACAGTTGGCATTATTACTAACTTAATAACAGTGTAATGGCTTAAGTCTTAGCAAACAGTGTCCTTATGCCCAAATTGTTTGGATGGTCAGGCCGGTGCTTTGAATCGTAGCTTGCTGTCATCAGTGTGTGAGGGTGTGTGTGAATGAGAGGCAAATAGTTGAGCGTTTCGATTAATGTCTCTATATTAATGCAGTCCATTTACATTTAAAAGAATAATTTGATTTAATGTCAACTTTAAAAATATATATTTAATTAAACTACTGAATAAGATTGATACAGGGTTTTACAGCAGGCTTTTATCTAATTTTTATTTTTTCATGTCAGTGCTTAATAATTATAATTAAGGTATTACACAGTACATGTTGTTGGTGTATTTGATGTGTTATCACATTTAAAATATCCCTGTGATGCAGATCCACACCCAAGCTCAAAAAAATCTCTAACTGAAGGGAAGTGACTTTTGAAACCCTCACATTTAATACATTTTTTAGATAATATTCACCCAACATGTACATCTGATTGCTTGTAAGTAGCCCAAAGGATGTGAAATGTTGCCTGTCTATCCTGTTCCCAAAGATACCTCCGTGACTTGCACATAATGATATGTTGTGACGTATTTCAGCTTAGCAGTGGGTAGTCTTTGAAGCTTAAAACCGTAGATCTCAAGTTGATTTTACATCTATGATGAACTGTTTATTCTAAAGGCCATCTTCAGAAAACAACCAAAGCAAAGACCGTTTCAATTTAGCACACACACACAGAAATAGATCCTATGTTTATTTACTCATCACAGTATAAGTTTGTTTATAAGTGCAGTATACGCATCACTTTCATACAAGAGAGGGATCTCTTCTTACGCCATGTGCATTGTCATAACATACAGTAACAGCAAGAAATGATGAGATGATTAAAAAAACACAGTCTGCAATCTGTAAAGTAACAGGATTTCTAGAGGGCAGCCTAAAAACCACTGAATTCCACTCAGCCTGCATTCTGTCACTCAGGTTCTCCTTATCCAAATCTACTACATATTGCTTTGATTTTTATTGCTTCACCATTGGTTGACCATCTCCTGATTTAAAACATTTGGTGAAACGACAGACATGGGTTTAAATCTTTAACCATAATTAAAGGTGGGCTGCGGATCCCCCAGAAATGTTTCACAGGGGTGGCTAGATGGGGCCATTGGAAATCTTGGGGTGGCATAACAAAACCAAAAGCCCTAACTGAATTTCAGTTCAATGAGCTGGCTCTTTTAAATGAACGATAGGAGCTGAACCCGTTTTTTTGCCCCCACCTCCTCTAGAGCAAACAACAACACAGTAAGTAATATAACTAATGTTACCTAAAGGCTCGTGCAGACTACACGACTTTCATCGTTGGGCAGATCGCTGTGCTGTTCAGACTACACAACTTGCTGTCTTGTAACGGGAGTCTTGAAGTCATTGTGGTATTCACATTGTGTGACTGATTGGCGACAGGGACTTACACACTACACGACCTGATGACGACTCTGTCATCTGATGACTGGTCTCCAAACTATGTTTTGTCAAGAAAACAACATGTGAAAAGTGACATGAAAAGTGACACAGGAAATGATGCGAAACTACATGTGAAACAGTAGTTGTTTATTATTATCAAGATAAAAATTATAAAGACAAAGAATATGGGTGAAAGAATGGATTTGCACACACAGGCAGCAGTTATTGTCTGTGCTACACGTTGGAGTTGGAGATGATGTAAAATGTGGTTTTCTAGTGAAAAAGTAGCGCCTGCTCTGCCAGCTGCCTGCTCTCATTGGGTGGATTTGGATGTCGACTGCTCCAGATATTTGGCATGCTAGATATCTGGCTGGCTTGGAATCACATACCCCACTATAACTATAATCAAGGATACAATTTGACTCTTTACAACATTTCAGCTGATAAAATCATTCTTTTTACTTCACCACATTTATCTGAAAACTATAGCTACTGGTTGGCATACAAAAATACCTTGTTAAAAAGATTGTATTGTTACCATATATAAAGTTGTTAAAAGCTGCTCCACTTGTGCCATCTTCAACCTTATTATGCTGCTTACTTATTAATGGATTAATACAGTAATTAACACTTTGTATCACTTTTAAAGATCTCCCTCAGTATAATGATTATTCTTAGTTTCGGTACAGTAATTACATTTTAGTGCTAATAATGTATGTGCCTTTCTTTAAGTAACACTTTGAAAGCAGGACTTTTACTAACATTTTGGTAGTTTTGTTTAAATAACAGATCTGACTGCATCTTCCATCTGTAATCATGTGTCCAGTTAATCTATTTTCATATTGAAATTAGTGAAAATACAATTACAGCAGAAAACAGAAATGTTAACCTTTGATTTTAAACTGAAAAACCATTCTACTTTGGGTTTCTATGTGGATAATAGATGGAGTCTTGTTTGGTTCATGTATTCTACAGCACATAATGCTTGACAGAGAACTTCCTGCAGATGACCTCCCAACACTTTCTGCAGGTTAATGCTTTCTGCAGGGCTACTTGCTGGAACTCTGAGATAACCTCTCCCTGCGGTCCCCACAGCAGATGATACGAGGCCAAAGAACGGGCTGCTGAAACAGTAACATGTTTCAAAAAGCTCCTTGGAGGACTTGCGTGTGCTCTGTTGCTCTAAAAAACATTCATTGTTTCATCCTGCCCCTGCCTTTCTTGGCTGTGATTTGTGGAAAGTAACATCTCCATGGTCAATAAGCTTCAGCATGTACAGTTGAATGTTTTAAGAACAATTTCCAAGAAATACCTTGGAAATTAAGAGAACTGATGACTTCAGACAGGAGGATATGGGACTGTGGGCAAAGACTGCTATGGAACTTTCAGTAGATGGCGGATGCTTCACATCCACATCTGAGACTCTGAATCTGTCCTCCCAATTGGTTGATCTTTTTTAGCCAAAGGGTCAACACCCCCTTGCATTGTTTTATTGTTTTAAATCCCATGCACATGCACTACTGGGGAAGTCCTTCCTTGGAGACATTGACAGATATGAAAGAGAAGCAAAGAAGAGAGAGATTTTCTCAGGTTTTCTCAGTTCACAACAAAACTGAAAAGCCTTTGAGCCTGCTTGGCTTTAACATCAATGGTCTGCTGTGTAGCATTAATCATTGGCAGATTTAGGGAAAGTACTGTCTTTAGCTCTAAGGGATGTTTACACACATTACACATTATTTGGATTTGTATCTGTTCGGTGAAATAATATTTCTCTGTATTTTTCTATGTATTAAACTGGAGGTGTTTGTTTTGTTTTGCAATGTAACTTGTGTGGTTGGAATGGATGGGATATTAATGTAAACCTACATGCACCAAGTGGCTGTCATAATGACAAAATTTTATTCTTCTCTGCAAGGCAATTCTGGTCAGCTGTAAAGCATTGGGGAGAATTGTGTATTTTCTTTGTATTTGTCATCTTGGTTTGATGACACAAATCAATTAATGTCTTTAAAGAGCAGCTAAATTGCCTTGAAATATATAAAGTCATTATGTTTCAGTGAAGAATTTTGTGTTGCTGACAATGCAACTTCAGACTTTTAATCAGAAATGAATAAGACCCGTCCTCCCGCCCGGCCTCACCAGTTCAAGTTCAAGTTCAAACAAGCAACATGTTTGCAAAAAAAACATGTACACAACGCAATACTACACAAAACACACAACCAGGCAGTGCAAACAAACCAGAAAAATGGCTATATTGGTCCACAGCGCGAGTAACTTATTGCGACCCATCATATGTTTATTGTTAGGCCCTGGTAACTACGACGGGAACAAAGGAGAAAGTCAGGTGACGTACAATAAAGAGCAATGAAGTACGCATTAGAAGGTGGATGTATTGATCAGACAAACATAGGACGTTAAGTTAAATAACGCTATTAGGTGACTTAAGTTAAGTAACATACTTATTTTACCTCAACCACTATGTTTTCCCAAACCTAACCAAGTAGTTTTGTTGCCTAAACCTAACCAAACTGTGACCATTTCACAACATTAAACACTTATGTCACATGACTTACCTAATGTACTAAAGGTCTGGTACGCCTGTCGCTGGTCTTTCCAACTGTCAAATGTCCTTTTGGGGAGTCATTGGAAATTGACCTATTCTATCGTTTAGGATGTGTTGGCATAAAAACTGGAAACACACCAAATCATATTGGCAAAAGTTTGTAACAGTCAGATTTAAACATAGTGTTCAGCAAGGGCGTCACTTTGTGTTGAAAAGTGTTGGGGACATAAGGGCTCAGATTAGAGATGTGACGATGCACAATATATCACAAGAACAAGACGAGAAGATATTTTAAAGAAAATTTGAAACTCTATTTGGTTTGTTATGTCTATTCCCAGAGGACTGCCCTGTATCTGGCCAAAACCCCCATTCTAGCCTGAGGAGACAACCAGATATTGCACACAAACAGATAATCCTGGGGTGATTGAGGTAATTGCTTGCAGTTGTGGTATGGTGTTAGAGAGGGCCCTGAAAAGGTGAGGTAAGTGCAGCTCCTGTTCAGTACTGATTTCAGGCTGCACTTGCAGCCACATAAACTTATTTGGTCTGGACAAGGGAAAAGAATAGGATTGCAAAATCCAATTTTTCACACTCCGTTTAGATCTAGTTCCCCTAACCCCAGTCCCACCTTACTGACAGTGAGCTAATACATGGCAATTTAGGTTATAAAGCATTGGGAAGATTTGCCCGCCATCCCCCTCTGGTCTTGAAATGCTGACAAAAAGAGCCCAATTCCTTAACTGCAATGGCACACTGCCTCTATTCAGAGCACCAGACCTTCTTAATTGTAGGTTCCTCTCCAATCTATCATTTGTATCACAAGCTGACAGCGGGAGAGTCTTGAGTTATGAGTTTGTACCCACAATACTGGATGAAACAATTCTTGTTATGAAACTTTTTATGTTTATGGAGAACATTTTAATGTTATAATGACTGCCAAACCAAACCCCTATAACGTCTTGATTTCCCCTCCAATTTGGGAATGTTTTATTCCGATAGAGTTTGATGGGCAGGAATGCTGCCTCTTAAATTGTTTCCTTTTTGTATTGTCTTGTTAGTCTGCCTGAGGAAATTACTGTATGCTCATGATGTAAAGTAGCATACCCTGTAGAGTTACTTTTGCTTTACAACAATATAATATCAGCAGGAAGCACAACATAATGTCAATCTCATGTTGATGATTTTATAGTTTTAAAAAAAGGAAAGGTCCTAATGTTAAATGCAGACAATTGCTCTGGTTCCAACCAGTATCACTTACTTTCACTCATCTAAAGCAGCAACTCATTTCAAAAACCCTGCCCATTGATGTTTACATCTGCAGTGCTATGTGAACATTTCAGGGACGAGCAGTAGGCACAGGGCTTAATTTCCTGCCTTGAAAGAAACAAAGGGGCCAGCAGTCTATTGAGGAGAAGAAGGACAAAAAAAAATCCAATGAGCTTTTAAGCACTTTTAATGAAAGCAGGTCTTGATTTATTTTAGGTTTTGGAAGGCTTGGTTATCCTAAGTCATTTAAGCACAAACATTGCCTTGATTTGTGTGATGTGTGGTAGCTCTGTGTTGAAAGGAAAAGGTTGATTGCAAACCAAAAAGAAGTGTCTGTTTGAGGTACAGATATAGTATATTTGACAGATTGACAATTCTTAAGATCAACAGCTGCTCACAGGATGGATATCAGATCTGGATATGTGACATGGATTAACTCCATGATGAGTTTCACAGGCACTTCACAGTCTCACGTGGGCTGTTTGACTGCCTGTCTTCAAAGGATACTATATGTGTGGAAAGATGTACAGGATATCTATTTGATGGCTACTTATTCACACTCCCTCATGTTACTTCTTCATTCATCAGTCCCTGTAAACCTCACCGCTTGGCTCCTACAATATATTTTCCTATTTACCTGTAGTATCCTGTCAATCCAAGACCAATGGATTAGAATTAAACTTTCAACATATGGTCCTCTTTTAATATCTTTATATAATATAGACTACCCTGGCAAAGTTTTTATTATTTGTGTCCTCTTATATATTTGTATGGTATTTTGTAAACTTCTTTATGTCACATGTACACATGTACATGCACCTCTTTTTGAAATAAAGATTTAAGGAAGGAAAAAATTCTGATTATTCCGACACTACATGAATGGACCATCAGTCACCACATGTATATTATATTGCAATTTTGTCTAGAGATAACTCCTAAATATTACACACTGGACCTTTAAACCCGCAATAACAGATTTTTTGGCCACTTGAGGGCAGAGAAACAAGTTGTGGTGGTACAACCCTAACATATTATTACCTTTTATAGTTGATATGACAAACATAAGCAAATATTTGCTTATTTACACATCCAGCAGTTACAGAGCAACATTAGCACTCATTTGGAGTCGCATTTCTGTCCATGTGATAAATTTAAGTCGAATTTCACTCCTTTCAGCTCTATTATGGTCTTCACCAGCTTTTGAAAGTAATATTTCTTTAGCTACTAAAGCCTCCACTATGTTCACCAGCTTGTCTGTTTGCCATAGTGTACAGTAGGTTTTGAGAGCTTTTTCTCTGAAGACACAGGTATGCTGTGGGTATAAATGATGCTGATGAGACAGGTGAAAGTGGGAAAAAACTGTAAAGTTGTCACTACGAGCGACATCTTTTATAATACACATCAAATCATTTGATCCATTTTTTTTTATTTTTGTAGTTTTAAGTTGTATTTTATTCATATAACACCTTAATTACACAGTCTGACATGCCTTACAGAACAGAAGAAAACGTGTATGAATAAAATAGCATAAAATAGATCATATTTGCAATATGACCAATCGTCCCACTACACTACTAGTAATAACAGCACTATTCTTGTGGTATTACTATAGAAAAAAATAACATGGCTTTGTATTAGTGGCCACAAATCTGAAACTGCTTCATATGTTGAAGTACATTCCAAACATTTCTACTTTAAAAGTGGTTTATTATGTAGGTGTTGACGTATTTTATTCAATCATAGTCCTTGTCATTGCCATTGTAAAAATAATTTCCCAAACCAATGCTAAAATGGCCTATGTAAAAAAAAAACGTGCATTTGTGTGACTTACAGTGGTTAAATTGGAGATCTACCAGGTGACCACAAATGGATAATAGGAGTGCTAATGTACACAAATTACGTCTTATTGCGTAAATGGAACCATTATATATTCAGTAGTTAGGACTGGATGGTTTAACTGTAATGGTATGAGGTAACATTCAAACCCCACATTTGAGTTCCACTGTTGTTACAGTGGTTAGTTTGTGGTTGTGTCATGATGATAGCATTCATGGTGCATAACTTTAGTCTGACAGAAGATGTTTTAGGTGAGTAATGATAAAGGTTTGGCGGCAATACTGATCTACTTTATATTTCTTTAGATTAACTTGTTGAAATACAGTCGCAGGGAAAAGTATGTGAACATTTCTACATAAATTGGTCAAAATGTCACTCTGCGTAAAATAATACCACACAAACAATTATATGTTTTCGTGTTTTAATGAACACGCCATGTAAACATTCACAGTGCAGGGTGTAAAAAGTATGTGAACCCTTGGATTTAATAACTGGTTGATCCTCTTTGGCAGCAATAACCTTACCCAAATGTTTCCTGTAGTTGCAGATCAGACCTGAACAATGGTCATGAGGAATTTTGGACCATTCCTCTTTACAAAACTGTTTATTATTGTATCACTCATATTCTAGGGATGTCTGGGGTGAATCGTTCTCTTGAGGTCATGCCACCGCATCTCAGTCCTGTTGAGGTCAAGACTCTGACTGTGCCACTCCAGAAGGCATATTTTCTTCTCCTGAAGCCATTCTGTTGTTGATTTACTTCTGTGCTTTGGGTCGTTGTCCTGTTGCGTCACCCATTCTTCACTTCAGCATCAATTGGCGGACAGATAAGATATAAGATATAGATGGCCTTCCATTCTCCTGCAAAATTTCTTGATAAACTTTGGAATTCATTTTTCTGTCGATGACGGTAACCATTCCAGGCCCTGATGCAGCAAAGCCGCAAACCATGATTCCCCCTCCACCATACTTCACAATTGGGAATGAGGTTTTGATGCTGGTGTGCTGTGCCTTTTTCCTCCACACATAGGGTTGTGTTCCAAACATCTCAGCTTTGGTTTCATCTGTCCACAGAATGTTTTGCCAGTAGTGCTGTAGAACATCCAGGTGCTCTTTTGCAAACTTCAGACGTGCAGCAATGGTTTTTGTTGGAACAGATTCCTCCATGGTCCTCCCATGAACCCCGTTCTTGTTTAGTGTTTTATGTATTGTAGAGTCGTCATCATACAT
Source organism: Micropterus dolomieu (assembly GCF_021292245.1). Classification (NCBI taxonomy): domain Eukaryota; kingdom Metazoa; phylum Chordata; class Actinopteri; order Centrarchiformes; family Centrarchidae; genus Micropterus; species Micropterus dolomieu. The sequence goes on along the minus strand of NC_060169.1, from coordinate 9,103,984 downwards.
GCTGACATGTAAACATGTTCCACAGATTTCTGTAAATCTACTGATGACTATCTAGGATTGCCGGGGACTGATGAACATTAAGGCTTTTATAGATACTTTTTCAACTCTTTTCTAGCTTCATGCAATTCAACAATTCTTAATCTTAGGTCATCTGAGAGCTCTTTTGTTTGAGGTAGGGTTTACATCAGGCATAATAACAAAATTAAAATTGCTGTGTTTTTTTATAGCGCACGGCACCTCTAACCAACACCTCCAATCTCGTCTCATTGATTGGACTCCACGTTGGCTGACTCCTTAGAATTAGGAGAAGTCATTAGCCTAGGGGTTCACATACTTTTTCCACCATAATCTGTGAATGTTTATACAGTGTGATCAATAAAAACATGAAAACATATAATTGTTTGTGTGGTATTCGTAAAGCAGACTGTGTTTGTCTATTGTTGTGACTTAGCAACCCGGTCTCACTCCCAAGTCGTCACATATGGACGCTTGGTCAAGAGCCATAATCGTCAGTTTGTGACGCACTAGGGATCCCTTTGACGTCATAGTTCGACGTATTGAGGGAAGCCCTGTTGTGTCAGTTTTTGATGGTAAAGGCAAGTATGATATTTAAGAGAAAAGACGAAGTAAGGAGGTGATTGGGGTGGATAGAGGGCCAGAACCCGGACTTTGAAGCAGCAGAACAGGGTTTGTGTCCTGTGCGAAACAAAACATTAAATGTTTTTATTTAGGCGAGTGAGGTAAATTGACATTAACGTTAGTTAACTTAAGTCGATTGACATTGTTAATTGACATACATAGCTATTTTAACCCAAACCATGATCTTTTCCTAACCTTAACCAAGTAGTTTTGTTGCCTAAACCCAACCAAGTACTTTCTGTGCCTAAACCTAACAAAACTGCAACGTTTCACGACTTTAATTATGCGCGTTTCAACATGGCAATGTATCGAAACGTTACGTTTTACCTTGAAAGTGTAACCGGATATTGCATATTTATTGTTGCTAAGCGTTGCTAACTTGACTGTGGATCCCTAAACGTCAATAATTGATGCAAAAGGGCTAACCAAGTCTTTAAAAAGCGACGACAAAGGGCCTTGACCATGCGTCAGACATTTGACAAGTAGGGAGTGAGACTGTGTTGGACTTAGATGAAGATGAGATCACATTTTATGACTAATTTATGCAGATATTCAGGTAATTCCAAAGGGTTCACATACTATTTCCAGCAACTGTATGTGTGGAAAAGTATGTGATCATGTTAATGATATGTCCTTCTTCTGCCTGTATGTGCATATGTCCTTCCATGACTTTCAGTTGTTGGTTCATTATTTCATTTCATTATCTATCAAGAGAGATTCTGCAGTTTTTAAGTAAAGAATTAAATTTTTTTAATTTACACCTGAACAGCTCAAAGCGTCATTCCCTTAAAATGCATCTCAGCATAAATATCCACCACAGAAGGTCCACTACAAACATTTAAGAGTATTCACCCCTGAGTTGAATGAGTGTGTGAGAGAGATTTTTCCTGCCTGCTGTGTCAAAGTGGACCTCCTTCTTCTTCTACAGTCCCCTCCTACTTCCCCAAGATATAGGCAGTGCTTTAACTTAGACTTAGAGTCAATCAGAGTAGGATCTTTAACTGTGCCTGCCACGGGGGTCTCTTTGCCTCAGCCCACCACATACACAAACACATGCACGCTTGCAACGGCAAACATATGGAGTACTACTGCCTCTTTCTGCTCTGGATTTGCAGCCAGCAGTTAGGTGAGTGAAAGGTGTTAATGTATTTGTGTTATTTATTAAGTGTGTGTGTGTGTGTGTGTGTGTGTGTGTGTGTGTGTGTGTGTATTGTATGTATTCTCACATGCTCGTGTTATGCAGCTATGTCAAGACTGCTGGTTTTAAAGGTTTTTAAAGCTACATAAGATATGGTTTTTATTAGTATTTTAAGATTTTACTGAAAATCTGAATGTGCATACATATTCTGTACTTGAAGGAACAGTTATATCTGAATATCTTAAGTGAATGAATGGCTGCCAATGTGAATTACTTCATAACCTGACATCTTGACCCAGTATCATGGTAAGAGCTCAGTGGCTTTACTGAAGCATATGTTGTCCCCCTCAGGTCTATAGAGGTGCTCTGTGTCTCATTGGAAGAAGGCATGTTCTTTCAAATGAAAGCTGATGCTATGTTTTCACAGTCAAGTTTCCAGTGACTGGAGAGTTTTTGGTGCACAGCCAGAACAGTGGTCAATTACCAGTTTAATCACTATAGCATTAACACATTTAGACAGTACAAAAAAAAGAGAGACAAAGAGTGTATAAAAGGCACCAAAAGCATTTTTTTTTTTTCAGTCATTTACCATAGTCAAATAAATCAATATACAAGTAAAGCTAATCAAATCTACTGCATCCTTTATATATACTGTAGAATCTTAAGCAACTGATTAGGCGCTACAATGGAGATCTCTATGTGGTTAGGTTTTGAGCTCAATATACTGTGAACTGTAACCACATATTTTAAACGCACTAAGTTTTGGCCAATGTTTCCAAAAAATGCTGTGCATGTTGTCACCATGCTGTACATGAACATTATGTTTTTCCATTTTTTTCCAACAATGAAGCTGTATTCATTCCTTATTCTGCATCACCCTGAGATTAATACTGAAGCAGAAACTTTGAGGTCTACAGGACTGGAATTTTTCACAGGAAGAAATTCATTAATCTTCCATTTAGATATTTGGTAAATAATACAAAACTAAGGAGTGGCGGAGAGGAAATCTCTATATAAATATTTGGTTTGATTTTGGAATTTGTTGGAAACTAGTTTTGGACTGATGCCACAGTGAGGGAGACACTGACCTTGTAGCTGAAGCTGGGAAAGACTTGATGCTGGCTGTGGTGTGGGATGTTTTGGGCGGACACATGAGAATGAGGCTACATTTTAGACTAACTGTGGAATTGTAGGACTTTTGGACCAACTATCCCATCCAGATAACGAAGTGAAGGCCACCCTATATAGATGTTGATGTCACATCTATGTGAGATGGAAACAGCGGTTCTATTTGCATCATTTGCAAAACTAATATATTTACACACTTTTTCCCCTGATAGAACATCGTCCTTCATGTATACATTCACCTGATTTGTTCTCATAAGCACTATCCAGCAGCTTATGTCAACTCAAGTTTATATTTTCTTTGAATTTAGGATTTCCTCCTTTTAATAGAGGTCCAATATGTCAATTCCATGCAGGGATGATTAAGCTGTTGTGAAAAGTTCCCACTACGATTTCCATTGTGATGTAGAAGGTGAAGAGTGCACCAATGACAATAACAAATGCTAATCAGTTACTGACCTACTTATAAAAAATAGCTTTTTCTGGAGGCCTTCCAAAATATAAAATGTATGTTCAATTAAGTCAAAATTTACAATGTGCCAGATTCTGACTGGATTAAATAAACAGTAATACTCCATGTGGTGTCCCAATAATAATGAAGTAGAGGCCAAGTTCATTATTTTCTTAATAGGTAAATCTCAAAGTGCATGGTAGCAATTATATCATGGTGGCTTCCAAAAGGAAATTTAGGAGGCTATAATTGTATCATCATCCACTTATAACATGTTTGGTAGTTAATGCTGCATTTACAGTTTCTGTAAATCTAGAACAAACTTACACACAGTCCTTACATAATATCACCACATACAGTTGATATGGCCAACATGGAGCAACATTTGTATTCATTTTGAAGTAATTATTCTGCCTCTTGAAAAATGTAAGTTCAATATTCCCTCTGGTGGTATGTCTTTTTTGGTTTCCACCAACTAAGAAAAATATCTGGCTCTTTAGCTGTTTGAAGCTCCATTGTCTTCACCAGCTAGTTGCTACATTTGTCTGTCTGCTGCAGGGCAGGCAATGAACAGTGGGTTTATCAGAGCTTGTCATCTAAAATTTAATGACAAAATACAATGTTTGTAACTATTCTCCAAAACAGCACATTTAAGATTTTTCTGCTCCGACCCCCCCTATCAACAGAATGATGTAATGTGTCTGTGCTTTCCAAAATCATTGCAAATTACTGTTGGTGGGTTGCTGGTTTGGGTTCCAGGGGTGGTCATGGTTACAAGAAACCAAAGATGACAGTAGCATACAGTGATCTCTCGTATTACACAATCCACAGTTTTGTTGACCCCTCCAATGATGCTGACGTCTTCCTCTGCATACTTTGTGGCTCAATTATGTTACCAATTTCCTCCTTTGCTGTCAATGGACAAGACTCAATCCTGCGGCCGCTAGAGGGCTTTATCACTTGAACCTAAATCTGTGTTGTTTGGGGAATTTGCTAAATAAGCTGTCGTTTGTTGTGTGGTTGTTGAAAGTGTGAGACTGAAACAAATTGTAGATTTGTGTAAAACAAAACCAATGATTAAAAAAGGTTAAACAGCACATAAATCATTAGAGCAGGGTGATCATTTTTGATTGGTTTCAGTGACCCCCCTTACATTGCACATTAACTTATATAAAAATGTTGATTAGTGTGTTAAACAATTAACCCAAGCTTTGTGTGAAATCTCCTGTTGCATGATTTTAATGGACACATTTTGTATAGAATGAGTAAATTCCATGGCCAATGTATAAAATCATCATTACATGTAATTATTGCATTTTCAATAACCAAATTTTCCAATTTTAAATACCTTCCTAGGATCTCCAACAATCCCAGGTATTTAATCTACCTCTGCCAAATAATGTGGAAGGTTATGTTTCACACATACATACACTGTTGTTTTCTTTGTAAAATATCCTGATTGCACTTTGGTGAGAATCCTAATCAGGGATTCCTCTATTACATCATGCTGTGTCAACTGCTATTTGGATCTTTCTGTGACCAGATCCAATTTTCAAAAGTGAGTCCTGTCTGGCATTAACTGAGACTAAACGTGTTGGTAGCAACAGGAATCCCAGTGGTAGTTAGTATTCTAAGGTCCCGGTAGAGTTTGAATGGCTGTCGCATCATTTCGAAAATACCTGCCCATTAATAAAGAGTAGTTTTGTTTTACAGCATTTATAATTATAGGCTGTTGAAGTTTTAGTGTTACAGTTAGTTTATGTCACACTGGCCAAAAAGAAAATCATTTTCTAACTCTGAGTAAGTCCACATCATGTTATTTCTCTAATAACAAACTTGTTGCTTCCTAACTCTGTGCAAATGTCTTGACAGTAGTTTTGTGTGATAGCTGGTGGTGCACATCCTGTATTAGGCTGCCCTAGAGACTTGGCTTGAGTCCCTGGAGGGTCTTCTGTTGGCTCAGAGGGTTAACAGCTTGTTAAGCAGTGCCAAGTTGGCTGATGTGTATTTTGAACATCTGGATTTAGATACCCCGCATCTCCCAGTGTATTTATGTTGGCGTGGGGTAATAATGATATAAGGTTCCAAAATGTTTGAAAGTATATTGTCTATTGTTAAGTATCTTTCCAGAGAAAACCATTATAATGGAAACCCAGAATGGATCAATGGAAAAACGGTACTTTCTGTAGCTTTTGAGTTTTATTTTATGCAAAGGCTCTGTTCTCATATTTTGCCTCAAAACACCAGTCAGATGCAGTCATAAGGCAGTGTCCACATTCACAGAGTTGATTGGAAACTAAAAGACTAAAAAGCAGTAAAGAAGAGGAAACATCATGATTTACCGTATGGTTTTCTACATCCTAAACCATATTACAATGTATCATCTTAGAACAGAACTGCATCATCGTGCATTTCTGAGATGAGGATGTCTCCAAGCCAACAGTTTGCACCCGCATGGCTGCTCTGTGTCAGTGGGTCTGTGGTAGAGCTCCTGTAGCTTGGTGTTGGGCCAATGGCAGCAGCGAACTGATGTGGGTCGCACCGGCAGCCACTGGCGTGAGGTTTGTTTGTCTAGGCATGGAAGCCAGTACACAGGAAACCCAGCAACCTTGCGTTAGAAGTTGCTGATATTACTGGAGATATTAAATTGCCCTGCCACATTAGTAGCTTGAAATGGAAACTGGACCACTACCATTCTCATGCTTTCACCCTGACACATTTCCCTGTCCCTGTCTTTTGGTCATTTCTTGGTCAGACTACAGCCTATCTGTAATTGCATCTTGGAAAATTTATTTTCACTACTTAAAAGTAATCCTAGCATTAAATCAGCTACCGTAATTGTTAACGTTTTTGTGCTTCAGTTGAACAATGATGGAAAGCCTTCAAAATGAGCCCACTGCACATCATGTGTAAAATTATTTATGCTATGGCACCCTGTCAAGAGTTACCTACTGATTTTAATTTATTTTTTTAAACAGAAACTTTGGGAGGATGTTTGGTGTTAGGATCAAACAGCAGCTGAACATGTGAACCATTCATATGGCAGGAAATGAACAAGGTGGAGAATGTGTCAATATTTACATGGAGTTACAGGAGTCTACATGGCAGAGATTTATTTTAATGGAGGTTTTCATGAAACAGAACACATGGTCTATGGTTGTGCCATCAAGGTGTTTTGAACTCCTGGTCATTTGACTGTGAAAAATGAATGACTTATTCAATCTGTGGCTGTCACTCCACTGTGGTACAATTGTGGTGATGATGGTTTTGACACTGCCTGCAGTCCATAAACCCTCAAGTTCAGTCCTGGGTTTAGAGCTAGAGATACTTGCTGAGGAACAGTGGGAGTAGATATTTGAACTGATTAATACTACTAAATATTTCACTATCTAAGGAATGCAGACAACTTCCCATTTCTGTTGAGGGACCATTTTTCTTCAGCTTCTCAGAATTACCTCTCTTCTGCATTTCAAAGTGCAGCTGAGATGAGTTGCAGCTGTACAACATATGTCTGCAGTACAGTATTTTATACACACTTTCAAATTTGACTGAATGTTAACATCATATTTTTACAACAGAAATACTGATCTATTTTCATTTAATTTAACCTACTGATGCAGTAAAACACGATTTCACCACTGCTGTAACATCATACAGTAATTCAACCATATTACTTAGAGTGAAGAGTCCTTTCAACCTTTATAATGTAAAATTGGATTACAGTCTCTCCTGGAAGGCATTCATTGACTTTTACTCAGTTGTACATATGAAAAGTGACAGGAATAGTTGTGTAACCTCCTAATGCCCTTTTTTGTGTCCATCTAGCTGACAGTGGCAAACTTTGATAGTTATTGTTCTTCATGGATAGCCAAAAAAAGCAAGCAGCTCCTGTGAGGAGCTCAGCTGTTTTCCTAATGGCAGACTGGTACATATTGTTACGTCTGGGGAGTTTAAGGACATTCAGTCCTTGACATCAACTAGACAGTTATGTAATGTGGGCAACTTGGGTTTTTGATTTACCTTGGCAACACACGAGTATCATTGGGATAAAAGTGAATACAGATGCTGTACTCACAATTAATAATGATATTGGATAACAGCAACAATATCAGGTCAATAGCAATTATATTAAGAGGCTCAACATGTTTAAGTAATCGCAAAGTGTAAACAACATTTTGTTCATTAGGTGTGTAGAGTCAGTTTAAAGCCTGCCAATGGAAGCTAATGAATTCATTTCTGATGGGTACGCCTGTCTTGAATTTGACCTCAGCTGTCATTAGTTGTGGGTTAATTAGAATTTTACTTGTTTTCCAACTTTGTTAAACATTCCTTAACCTTGTTGTTTACATTTAACTCATTTTCCCATGACAGGGGGAAAAAAATGCTCACTTAACTTGATGTGACCCCAGTGCCTCAGCGATGGGGAGTGAGCTGTGAGTGGGGTCATTTAGCGTGAGGGCGAGGGATTGAATAAGCCCAACAGTGTGTGGCTGAGAACCACTGAGATGTAAGAAGTGTGAGGAGTTTGGGGTGGTTAAAAGCAGCCTTTGTGTTCTCAGCTCAGCTGTGCAGCTCAAACTGTGAGAAAATACTCACAGAAAACACACGCAACAGTCTTCAGTTTCCACAAAACAAACCTCTGTGTCTCATTAAGCATAAAGTCTGCTCAACTTTCCCTCTTACTGTCTTTTCTTCATGCATTCATTTAGCTAAAAGTGATAGTTTCTCATCTTAGTTAGTATATTTTGGGATTAGAGTATCATTGGGCTTAGTGTAAAGGTCAACATGATCCTAGATCTTACAGTAGCTGAAACATCAATGGAGCAACATTGATCAACAGACACACAGTCTGGCTACTGGAGAAACAGAGATCAGCTGAAGATTAAGTAGAAGACAGATGAACGATTAAGTTTTTTCCCCTTCTCCTGGCCCAAAAGGAAAATCTCATCACATCCATGTCCTCACACAGAGTCTTCCTCTTTTGATGGAAATTTAAAGCCAAATGATGCTGTCACCATTAATTAGCCATAATGGGTAACTTGGTGACATGCAAAATCTGAAAAATTCCTTCTCTGACTGGTATTTTAATTGAAAACAGACATTCTCTGCAGTTTTCTACCACCTGGTAAGCTGTCTAGTGATGTGAGTACACGATCGGAAAAACAGATTTGCTTTGATCAGGTCCCATAGCAGCTTTTACTTCTTACCATCATACTACCTGTCACGTTACATTTCACGCTTCGATCTATTAACTGCAATATCAAAACAAAACTCCTTGCTGAGTCTCTTTACCAATATTATAACTGCTGTTGCAATAGGCCTACATTAAGTACTTGTATAGTGCAGATTGTTTTGTAATTTCTTCAAATGGATGGAGCTTTCTTGAGCCTTTTCAGCTTCCTCACCACTGATATGTAAATCAGATTTTACATCTTTAACTTAAATTTTGATGAGGTATGCCAGATTGAGAAGTTGTTATGGAAGTAAAACATTGGTCATGTAGGTGGTCATGTTAATACTATGCTGCTTAACCAAAACTCCTCTGGGTCTGATGAAGGAATGTCAGGCAAAGGTGACAGACAGCTCAGCTGCTCTACAATGCTTATCCAATTATTTGTTTCCATATGAGGGAAGTCTGTGTTTAGACTGGGGCAGAGGAACAAACAGACACAGGACAGGGTAGGGATGATGTAAGGATGAGTTTGCACTTAGGCCAGATGCTGAGGTCTAATGAATGTTAACGTAAATGTTTATTTCAGTGCATACATCCATAAAACCAGGGCTGCTGTGGCTCAGGAGATAGAGCAGGTTGCCTGTTAATCAGAAGGTTGGCAGTTCAATCCCTGGCAGCTCCATGTTGTTGGCCGGCTGTTGTGCCAGTATGTGAATGTTAGTTTGTGTTTGAGAACTTAGGCTCAGTGTGTGGATGTAGTGAAAAGCTCTTTACCATCAGCTTACAAAACTGATATACTATCATGTGGCACTCAAAACTTGATATACTAAAGCTATAGAACTAGGTACTGAACTTCAGGTCATTAATAGCAGCAATATGAAGCTCTTCTTTAGTCACTGCTGATGAAAACTTTCTTTTCTTTTTCAAGGATTCCTTGACTGCTTCAATATTGACACAAAGAAACACAGGATCATCAAAGGCCCTAAACAAGCCCAGTTTGGATACACTGTTCAGCAACATGTGGCTGCTGGAGGGGAAAAATGGTAAGGGACTTATATGATTTACACAATTACATAGTGCTACAGCAATTTGATATCAGATTCTGTTCAATCAATCAATGCCTGTCTTATCATATAGCTTGGCAAACATTGTGTTCTTTAAAATCAAGCCGTGTTGAATAATTTGAAAATCACTCCAGGTCACCAATCTCACCACTTGTTATGGATCAAACAAGTAAAACGTTTATTTCGCAAACTGTCACCACAACTTCAAGTTAACTTCACATTGCGGGAGCCCTGGTGTCATTATGTGACAGCTCTGTTCGGGGCAGTTGTGGCTCAGGAACTAGAGCAGGTAGCACAGTGATCAGAAGATTGGCAGTTTGATCCCCAGCTCTGCTACTCTGCATGTCTAATTGTCCTTGGGTGTGATACTAAACTCCAAATTGTGTGAATGGTTTGCTTCTGTTTTGGATGAGCAATTGGCACCTTGCATGGTAGCCACTGCCATCAATTCATGAATGTATGTGAACAGAGTGGATGTGACAAAGTATAAAGTGCTTTCAATGGTCAGAAGTCTAGAAAGGTGCTATACAAGTACAGTCCATTTACAATCTAATATTGTTTTAAGTTTTCAGAAGCTGAATTTCAGTGTCACCTTTATTGTCTGACAAAATATCAGTATCTCTTATTGTGATGTATATTGTAGCTCAGGGGTCAGCAAATAAGTCTGGCATTGGGCCAAATTTTTCCAAGCCGTTATATGGCGAGCCAGAATAAATCATATGAATTCCTGTGCTCGTTTAGCTCAATCTATGCTGTGCGGGACTCCCAACGGGTAGGTTGTGAGTTTAATTCCATCTTATTACGGATATTTTTTTCCCCCTTGTTAAATAAATTGAATAAAAGGACGCTTTTGCACATGCTCACATAAAGCATGTGCTGCAGTGTGTGCACGTTCCGGCGTTTGATCCGCATTCATAAACCTATGGACGCTTATTTTCATTTCCCTGAGAAAATTCAGGGGAATCCAGTCACACGTTTACTGACGGCTTTTTCAGAGGTGTGTCAAGCAGGCCAGAGACTCCTTCAGAACTCTTCAAAGTAAAAATCAGCTAAAATTCAAATGTGCCTTCAGGATGTTAAAACCTGGATGACCTGTAATTTTCTCATGTTAAACTCAGATAAAACTGAAGTTATTGTTCTGGGGCCTAAGCACCTCCGTGACGCATTATCTAAAGATATAGTTTCCCTGGATGGCATCGCCCTGGCCTCCAGCACCATTGTGAGGAATCTTGGAGTTATCTTTGATCAGGACATGTCGTTTAAGTCTCACATTAAGCAAATTTCAAGGACCGCCTTTTTTCACCTACGTAATATTGCGAAAATCAGGAACATCCTGTCTAAAAATGATGCAGAAAAACTAGTCCATGCATTTGTTACTTCTAGGCTGGATTACTGCAATTCCTTATTATCAGGCTGCTCGAAAAAGTCCATTAAGACTCTTCAGCTGATCCAGAATGCTGCAGCACGTGTTCTGACAGGAACCAGGAAAAGAGATCACATTTCTCCTGTTTTAGCTTCTTTGCATTGGCTTCCAGTAAAATCCAGAATAGAATTTAAA